>NW_009966407.1:0-1035 GCF_000747805.2 Chaetura pelagica | reverse complement strand
AAACAAACACGAAAACAACAAAAAAGGCAAGACAGCATCATTAGGTCAAAATACAGAATTATGTTAATAAGGCAGTACATTCAGTGATACCGTGTAGAGAGGGTAGCATAGCAGTAAGTAATGTCTTAGGATTTCCTCACTGCATTAAAAGAAGCCACAGCAAAATAAAGTAAACTGGAAATAGGAGTGACTCTGTATTTATTTAAGTACTTAGGCATTTCCCTACCACCCTACCTACCTCAGGTTTTTCCCAGGTCAGGGATGATAAAAGGTTAGTACGTGACAGATTTATTATTCAATTAAAGCATATTAGCCTAATGGATCTTCCTGACCTCTGACTGCTGGGCTCTCCTCCAGTTCCCATGAGGGGAACCAAATACAGAGGTCCCTCAGCTTGCTAGGGCTGGAGGAGTTTCTGTAACAACTTTTTTTGGAGGCGTTTTACACGCTTATTGCTGTGGTAGAGCTCGTCTGCTCCCCCTTCTGGCAGCAAGGGTGCTGGGCTGTGAGGGCAATGACATCTTTCCCACAGCCCTCGCAAGATTTTTTCCACTTCTCCCTTTGCATTACCAAAAGTTTTGACTTGCTAATTTCCAACTTCTGTGTGGAGGGGCACACGTGATCATTATAATATAGTTCTCAACACACACAGGAACTCAGCACGGGTTACTGAAGCTTTAATTGGTAATACAAGAACTACACAGAATCAAGTAAAAATTATGTAATAATGTGCACAACTTCATGCCTCAGCTTTTACACTGTGCTAGCTGCACTCTTTGCTCTGAAATCAAGACCCATTAAGCTTATCCAAGACTGGGTTGTAGGTCACAACTTGTCTTGTGGCCCATGGTGTCATTCCAGTTTTGTTGTGGGTTTGACAATGGATTTGCAGAGTTTTTACGCTCAAATAAGGGGTCAAAGACCTTTTGGGTATAAATGGATTGTTTACTCAGAGTAGGTTTTACAGAAAACATTCTCTGTTTTCTTGATTGTTCTTTCCCCCAGACTGGAAGACAAATAATCCTGACTGAAAAT
>NW_009966406.1:0-1035 GCF_000747805.2 Chaetura pelagica | reverse complement strand
ATTTCCTGGATCTTTCTTCTTGCCCTTTTTGGAGACTGGAGCAACATTTGCCTTCCTCCAGTCCTCAGGAACTTCTGTTTGCAATGATCTTTCAAAAATAAGTAAATAAAATGTAACATCTCTTTTGATATCCGTGTTCATTGCTCACTTCCTTGCTTGCTGCTAGACCTTCTGTAATACATTTACAGTAGCTGTGGGTCCTTAACAGACAAAGCAATATTATAGCTAGTGTAACAAAGCTCATTGCAGGCTGTATAGGAGGAGAAGTTTTCTATTTATTTATTTTAAACAAAGCCCATACCTATTATTGTATAGAATTGCAGGCACATTTTCTCATACTTTGATATTCATTTCTTCATACTTACAAGAACCACAATCTTTTTCTGAGTTGCCTGCCCAGGATTACCTGTGATAACACAGAGGACACAGGTCATTAAGAATAAAGGATCTCAACAGGTCTGATAGGCTGTTTTCATTTAGCAATTATGTGCTTGTTTTTTGGATGTGCCTTTTGTGCCTTCAAGTAGCTGACAATGATTATGATCTTTTTATCTTTTAATCCTGTCCCTCCTGGTGAAAGTAATTAGGGAATTCTGTTGATCTACTGACAGACATGGTTTCCTTGTCCTGGGTATAGTCTGCCTTTAGTTTGTCTGCTCTGAGCATCCTGAAGTTTTATGTAGATATGTGCCATGATGTCTGATGACCTGATTATTTCAGTGTCATCGACACTTACTGTTTCCTTATTCCTTATTCATATAATTTCTTCTACTGCTGTCATTCATATGTTTCTAGTTATACATAATTCATATAATTCTTACAGTTTTCTGACAAGTCTCTACAGACAAATAAATTTTGCTTCTTAGAAAATCTTGATGTGAAAAATACTGACTTCATTGATCTCAATATAGTTGCTCTTCTACTAGCTAATTTGGATCTTGTAATCGCATGGAATGATTTACTATGCAGCTTGTTTATAAGTTTAGAGACAGGGTAGACCTTGGGGTATGTATGAGAGAAAAGATCAGTGAATTT
>NW_009966405.1:0-1035 GCF_000747805.2 Chaetura pelagica | reverse complement strand
AAAAAAAAAAAAAAAGATGTGATGCCTCTGCATGGATATTCTTATGACAGGATCTGCAATTCAAATATTGTCTAGAACTAGAGGATCATGAAAAAAAGCTTTCCAGCTCCTCCAATACCACTACTCCTGGACTTTTTCCTTTGTCTCTGTGGTGGAGACCACTTAGACCCAGGAATGAGAGGCATTCCTTGGTTTATGCCTGTTGAATAAACCAAGGGCAGGAGGGGTAGAAAGGGCTTTGTCTTGTTTGACCCTCATTCAAGAGGGGGAATATCATGCACTGCACAAAAAAGAACACTTTGGTCATTCATACTGTCTTTGGATGGCACCTATCTTCCACCAGGCTAGCCAGCAGCTACCACCCAGGGTAGCTGAGCAGGGCTTTTGCAGGAGGTTTGGAAAAGCTGCAGGTAATGTAAACCAGAGCTTCCCCAGGAAGCTTGTCATGTTTTCTGCTCTAGTCTGGGCAGTGGCCATAGGATCAGTGCCCTGTGCAGCTCTTGAAAGGGAGGCTTACGAGAGAAACAGCCCCTCTCCGGAGATTGGCAACCAATGGTCCCTCCACTGCTTCTGCTTAAAAGGTAGCAAGGAAGAACATGATCCTCCATCACAAGCCCTGTGGCTTCTCTCCATCCCCTTGCTCCAGGGTTTGTTTCTCTTGAGCACAGAATTCTTTGGGAAGACAACAAGCTTCTAGAGGAAGAGGAGGTTGCTAGAAAGGCAGTGGGGAGCAAATGGACTTCTGTGGGTCTGTGAGAGAGGGTGTTTCATCAGACCAAGAGGATCTGCTGGTGAGGAAGGTGCAGCTGAAAGGGTTACCTGCCTTGCTTCCTCCACCACTGCTCAGGCACGTGAGTATGACTCAACCCATAGATGGAGTCAATTTAAAGCTACCCAGTTTAAGGTATGAAGGGCTTTATGCCTGATGTTTTCAATGCCATAAAATAAACCTTGACAAATAAAACATATATGTGACATTCATAGTAGGGGAAAGGGATGCAAAAGCTGGAGAACTAAATGGAGTTAACCCCTCAA
>NW_009966404.1:0-1034 GCF_000747805.2 Chaetura pelagica | reverse complement strand
ACCAGGATAAAAGAAGGACTTCAAGGCAGCAGGGTCAGTTGGTGTTGTCAGTGGTTGGGGGTGTGCGGTTCAGTTTTTTGGCAGGGAACGGCAGTTCGGTTTCAGCAGCTTTGGACACAGTGCAGTGGAGTGACTTTTTGCAGCTGGATAGTGGCAGTCACCAGTGAAGCAGGTAAAGGCTATGATCAGTAGGTAAAGGCTATGCATGCCCAGTAGATGGCAGCACTGAGAATCACGGTATTTGACTCTCTGGGGCAAGTAACTCGAAAGAGCTGAACTGAAAGAGCTGAATAATACAGGCCACTAAAGAAGAACCACAAGTTCTAGTGAAGTCCTGTTTCATGGGATCTCGCTCCTGGTCCGCCCAAAAGTGCTCAGAGCAACAAGGACCTGCTCACCCTTTGCAGAGAGGATTTTGGTAACTTTGTGAATCCTATTCCTTTCTCCTTTATTTTCTTTGCAAACCTCTCCCCTTAATGCACTCTCTGCCTCAAACCAACTTTAATCAGGCATTCTCTTTTCACTATCTGTGTTTCATGTTTCCTTTGTGAAGTCTTCCTGGCTATTTCAGAGTTTAAACAAAAATTCACACCAACATTTTTTTCTCCCTCTTTTCCATGAGCAGCTGTCCCCGTAATCAATAAACTCTGTTTTATCTTAACTTCACTACTCATTATTGGATGTGGCACAAATACGGTTTAGTTTGGGTTTGTCTCCCAATAAGAGTTCATTTCAGGCCAACCAACTCTGTAAGAGGTGAACTTCCCATGTACCATTTGGCTTTAAGGGGTTGGTGTAAGTAAATTCTGATGTGATCTGAGGGAGTATGCAGATTGGCTGCTCCCCCTCTGAGCTCCCACAGACTGGCATAGCCAATAATAAGGTTAGAAACAGAGAGAGACGGAGATGGAGAGGTGTGGTGGTTAAGGCATGGACTCCAGGGTGAGAAGCAGTGGAATCGTTTATCGTTTTCGTGAGAAAATGCTCCCTTACATACTTTTATAGTGGGAACTGAGAGTAAGCAACCAGGGTAC
>NW_009966403.1:0-1034 GCF_000747805.2 Chaetura pelagica | reverse complement strand
TTTTTTTTTTCAGCTGCCTGTACTTATCTTTAATATTTGCTTACCTTTAATTTCCTTTGTCTGGTAATTATTTATCCACTTATATAGAATGAGTTTTCTTCTTGCTTGGATGGTGAACGACAGGCAAATTAATAAATTTGACAAAGAAGTTCCAGCCCTCATGGCTGGAACCAGCCCAGTCTTTGATCTCTTCAGCACCGTTGACATTACTCAGTAATTACCTTAATTTCCCACAGTCTGTTTCTTGAATTGGAAACTGGATCTTTTTATTTGTTTCATTTAAATTGAATTGTTTTACCATTACTTACCGCAAGTCTTCTTCTGTGATTAGGCCTTTGCTGCTTACCAAAAATTAGCCAACCATAAGGTGGTAGGCTCCCCTCTATACTCAATGAGGAGAGACTAACAACTCTAGAAGATGAGTTGGCCCATAGAAAGTCTGACTCTTGCTCTGGAAAGGCTGGTCACAGCTTCTTGACTTAGAGGTACCTTAGCTTAATCATCTTGGGCATCTTCTCTGGGCCTTTGAAGGCCACAACTGTTGAGCTGTTGCTTCCACAGATGACAGCTCTTGCATTGTTAGTGGCATTTGTTTCCCGCTTTACATGCAGGCAGTTGGATTCTCATGGGGTCATGTAATTCCCAGCCGTGTGTTGTGTGTTGCATGTATGCACATGTGTCTAAAGTGTTATACAAATCGTCAACCATATTCAGATTAAATCAATGGTCTGCAGGCCTCTAACACTGTTTCAGGATTAACTCCTTTCCAATGCTTCCTTAATGTGTTTGTGACTCAAGGTAATTCCATTTCACTTGTCTCATCACTTCCTATTTCTTTGCACTATCTTGCAGAACTGATTTGTTGATACAATGAGATTATGGTATGTTTCTAATGCGTATGCAGTAGAGATCACTGCCTTTACCTCATTTCTGCCAGGTTTGGATTTATCAGGGAGTCAAAGGAGACAGCGACTTTCCATTAACAGCACTTGGTGAAATGCATGATCCCTCACAGATGCTACTACAGAGTCTCC
>NW_009966402.1:0-1034 GCF_000747805.2 Chaetura pelagica | reverse complement strand
ATTATTAATAATGTCTACAATTTACATCATATCCCTGTAAGTCTTAACCTCTGCTGCTGGGGTTCTGTATCACTGTAGTGATGCTATAAGGTGTACATCCATAACCTGCTCTGGAAGTTTAAGAGTTAAAAGTGTAGAATAGCTGGAGAAATGGCAGAGGAACATAAGGAAGCAATGAAGTGATAGTTTTCCTTTCTAGGCACCAAGTCAGGTGTCTGCAAAGAAACCTGCATCTCATGGATACTGGTCTGTGCACCATTGAACAGTGCATAGTGAGACAGGGAACACAGGTTCCTGTAAGCACCTGTTCAGTGCTGCTCTTTTGACTTCCTGGCGGTGATCATGTCTCACTTGTTTTGCAGGGAAAGTTTTACCTGGTGATTGAGGAGCTGAGCCAGCTGTTCCGCTCCCTTGTCCCCATCCAGCTGTGGTATAAGTACATCGTGGGAGATGATCCATCCAGCAGCTACTTCCTAGGTGGGATCCTAATCATCCTGTACAGCCTCTGCAAGGCAAGTACCACCTCAGTGACCTCTATGGGAGCTGTAGCAGGAGCAGAGAAATAAGCACAGCTAAGGGGAGCAAATACACCTTTTAGATTGTTCCTGTCACTTCCCAGGAAGGGAGCTGCAGCAGCTGGGGACACCAGGTGCTTTAGTTGCTGAAAGCATTTTGTTTCACCAGTATGTGGGCAGTGGTGAGCTAGAGGAAGATCTGTGGCTGCTCATGAAGTATTGCATCAGACTTATGAGTCACTGCTGCTTTCTAATACCCTTCTGTGAAGGCTAGAGGAGAATGGGAGGGGAGCCTTGGGGGACGAGTCCTGGAAGAGATGTTAGCTGTATCCAGACTTCTAGATGCAACATTGAAAGGAAGGTTGCAGACAGTTACATGTTTCTCTCTAAGCATTCCTCTCTCTTTCAGGGCAGGGCAGGTACTCTGTCACTCACAGTGCTGGATGCAGCAGGGAGAGAGGGTCATACAAGATCACTCTACCTGCCTAGATAGAACACATAGTTCTGGCCCCATTGTAG
>NW_009966401.1:0-1033 GCF_000747805.2 Chaetura pelagica | reverse complement strand
ACAAAAATATTTTTTGTTCAAACCAAAGGGACATCACTATTTTCATTTCACAAACAAAGCTTCAACATTTACCATCATATTGTCTTAGGATAATTGTTTTGAGGAATGATATGAACAATACATCACTGTTTCATAACTCCTCCTGACTATCAGCCCCTTGATATGAGTGATGGCAGCAACACTACACAGTCATGCAATCTCTGTAGTAATAAGAAAAAAATATTTTACAAATGTCACGAGAGAGAATTAGAAGACAGAGAACGATTATGCTGCAGAATTAACAGTCTTGGTACAATCAATGAGAAAAAAATCTGCCCTGCTTTCTTTATATACTGACAAAATTATTTGTCTGCTATAATTTATGCTTTTGAGAACTGAGCATTTACCTCAGCTGGGTGTAACTCAAAGTGTACCAAAGGGAAAGGAAAGCTGTCACTGACTCTTAGAGGTTCAGGATCAAATGCTAATTTTATATATATACAGTAGGAGAACAAAACTGATTTCACTATCAAATACAATCATCTTCTCACCTCAGGAACATACTGGGGTCAACACAGCTATATGGGTTCTGTCAGAAAAAACTTCACAGAACCATTACAGTTGCATTACATTATATGACTCTTCTTTGAAGTTTCCATTGCATGTGAAAAATATATCTCCTGGTTAGAGAATCTCCAGCCTATGAGAAACTACATGTTTTGTGTTATCCACATATTTATGCCATGCATAATATGTTTGTCATACTATCACAGCATTTTCATGGGCAGTATCACAGGATTGTTTGCAGAAAGCACCACTATAAAAGCTGTGCAGTTTTCCTGCACTTTAGCTGTAATGAAATTAAAAGAGAATGCAGGGCCTATTGCAGCACTCAGCACACTCACAATCACTATACCAATTAATTTTTTTTAAAGAAGGAATGGTCTTATGTGTCTGTCAGCAGCTTCCTCTGACAATATAGAAGTGAATTTCATCTCAGTAAAGAATTCTCTCCAACAGTTGCTACTGTTCACACTTGAAGGATGTTTATTAC
>NW_009966400.1:0-1033 GCF_000747805.2 Chaetura pelagica | reverse complement strand
AAAAAAACATATTTTAAAGAACATAAGGAATGTTGCCATTAAAAAAGGCACTTCAGGCCACTGAGGCTCATTTCTTTTATTATTTTTTATTTTTTATTATTGTTTTCTTTAAAGTAGTATTGATAATATTTTGAAGGACACGAGAGAACCCTAAGTTCTCCATTTCTTAGTCAGGCAGCATCTGAGACATTATTCCTTCTAGGATAAGTAATTCCAATGTCAGATATGAAATTATTCCTTTCCGCTTTACTCGCTTTACACATTTCAAATGTGTACTTGATTATCTCTCAGCAACAACCATAATCTTAAAATCAGATATATTTCAGTTAATGTAGTCCTCTTGATCCCTTCTCACCTTTCAGATTACAGGGATTAAGTACTAGAAATCATCTATACCTGTCATTGCTGCTGTTCCTACAGTCAATGGAGTCATCGCTTTTCTCTTAACCTTATCACATGTTATATTATCTGGTTTTGTACAGTTGGCTTGAATGGTTTGCTGGTAATCCAAACAGAGTTTCTGGCCTGTTTCCATGCCTTTGAATAATGACAACATCTAATATTGTTAAGAAAATGTTTGTGTTTTGCACTTCAAGTGTTACTGTGCTGATGTGCATTATAGGGGAAATCCACCTCACCCACACAAAGCCATTGTCATCAGGCTTTCAACAGAATCATAGTAGAGGGACACTAAATTAAAGCATCCTAATCTATAAGCAGGTCACAACAGGGCTATAACAAAGGATTGTGACATCTGTTGTTTCATTCTTGAGGCTGGAAAAAAAGATTGGGGCCACACTATGCTACTGGGCTGGTCCCTAGAATTCCTTACTTAAATTGCCTCCTTACAGCCTTTGCCATGCCAATTTACTCAGCAGATCTGAAATGAAGTTCCCACTTGTAGCATGCAGGATGTGTGAATTTACATAGTTTGCCACATCATAATATCTTATGCTGCTCTATTGTCTGCACAAGCTGATAGGAAGAACCTTTGTTTTCCTACAAACCCTCTGAATCTAGCATTAGAAAAAAA
>NW_009966399.1:0-1033 GCF_000747805.2 Chaetura pelagica | reverse complement strand
TTTAGTTTCTACAGTTTTCTCAATAGAAAATAAATAACACTGCAATGGCAAAAACATCACATTAAATTAACAACTTCTAAAATCTATTAAAAAATCAACTAATTATGATTGAAAACCAGACTTCATTAGTTTCTGTGCTTAGGGAAGCCATTGTCTCACCTTCAATACCACTTCATCTCCTCCTTTCATGCGCTACAGGGGCTTACAGAAAGGAGTACATAGCCTGTCAACCAAGAAAAGTGAAATTATCTAATGTAGGGCAGTTACACTCTACAAGTACACTCTACACTAATGTAATCTACTGGCTCACTTGTGAGCTTTCTTATCTTTGTTAGATCTAGACATTTAGCCAGAGGTGTTGGTTTAGAACTAAATGACAATTTTTTATACAAGAATTAATATAACAAACACTGATAAGAACTGTAATTACCTCAGTACCTTGTCCATGCTCCTATGATGTCCATGTTCACCTCACAGCTTTTAGTTTATAACCATTTCTACTATGTCATCATGTTCAAAACAGAAAAGGCAAACCAATTTTTTTTCACTCTTTAACAGAAGTCTCTCCATTCTCTGTAGTATCTTACGAGCTTTGGCAGTGAACTCATAAATATTTACCTCTTAGCTACTTATAAATTCTCCGGTGAAGCAAGGAAATAATTTTGTCTTGAGAAAGCCTGATGGACTTTAAACAACTCAGTGCATTCCAAGACACTTGTTTAGTTTCTCCTGATAGCTTCTTTGGCAAGAAGATGCTGAATTTCAAGAGGGCAAAGTAGTTTAAATTTGCTGGGTTTTGCAGTGAGAATTAAGAACACATGATCACGTTGCCATATTAGATGTAAGTCTTCAAAGCTCATGTCTTTAGCATTACAGAATCCCTTAACTAAATTTTTTTGAAGTTCTGTCTTTAAGGTCCAAAATTCAGCCAGTGCAGATTCACAGTTGGTACAACTTTGCTGCATGCTCTATATGTTAATAAGGAAACAGAAGTATTTCTCATATTTGTAAAAATAATGTAATAGCAAAAAAA
>NW_009966398.1:0-1033 GCF_000747805.2 Chaetura pelagica | reverse complement strand
TTTTTTTTTTTTTTTAAGCTTTAAAAATATTACTTTACAACATGACTGCTTTGTCAAGAGCCCATTATTTTTCATTTCTGGCAGTGCCTATAGGATAAAGTGCATGCACGTGCATCATATGGTTAGTGGCAAAGCTTCCTGTGTGTAATTATTCATGACATTCTCTGATAGAGGCTATAATATGGCTGAAATTGTATTTCTTGGGAAGAAGAAAGATATAAGTAGGTGAGTTCATTGTTAGCTATAGGGAATAGTGTTATACCTTCTATGCAATAACAAGTTGGGATTTTCCTGTTGTGTTCCTGCCAGAGCAGCTTTACCAACAGAACTTGAACTCTACATAAACAGGTTATTGAAAAGCTGAAGGGGCTGAAGGGACACCTGTGGTGTCCACGGGTGTTAAGTTCTAGAGTCCTGTTTTGCATTAATCTGTTTTGTTATTTTGAATTGCATTTTAAAGACTAATCGTGTCCTTTTACCTAAATTGCAGTAATTTTCAACTCAAGTGGATAGACTCAAACTGAGCATGCTTTTCTGTTTTAACAGGCCTTTTAGTGTTTTTAACAAAATAATTTCAAACATTATGGAGGGCATTAGATTAAGTGGGTCTTTGTACTTAATGATGTATATATGTTGAATTAGTAGTGGAGTGTATATCCTCCCTAATCACACATAATGATGAATAGATTGACCTAAAAAAGTGTCCAGTGCAGTGAAACAGATCCTTAGAGCCAAATAAGACAGGCCATTTTCCTCAAGTCAGTTTGCTGTGTTTTATTCTGTTCCTTAAAATGTAAATGAGGGAGCAAAAGAAAAGTTCTGTAATAACCAGCATTGGACTTTATTAAAGGTTTAGAGCCTCCATTACTCATATTGTTTGTTCTTGAGCAAAAGCCATTCAATTAATGTTTTTTCCAAAATTAAATTTACAACCTGGAGATACTGTTCATGAATAGAAAACCTAAACAAAGGCTGAATCTTTGCTTTCCCTGCCAAGGGAAGAGGTTTAGTCTTGTTCCAGGGTTGAAGGTCT
>NW_009966397.1:0-1033 GCF_000747805.2 Chaetura pelagica | reverse complement strand
AAAGAAAGAAAGAAAGAATCAGCTCAAGGCAGGCCTGTAGCTCTGACACTTTCAGCCTGAAGCATTCATGTCTGACAAAGTTAGAAGCACCTGAAAACAGGGAACCATATTAGGAAATACCAAATAAACCTAATAATAGGAAGCTGTACCACCTTTGGCTGTTGTAATGAATGATATAGAGAAGGTAATTTAAAGAGTTCTCATTTGCCCTTTCTCAGAAGACATGAACAAGGTGACATTAAATGAAACAGAAAGGCTGAAGTGAAATATTTGTCACATAGCATGCAGAACATGAAATTCACTGCCACAGGATATTGCTGAGAACAAGAATTTAGCAATTCACAGAAGAGTCAGTTCCACATAATAGGAACATCTCTGATTGCATTTGATGGGACACATTTATATAGGATGTTTTTCTTCATGCTTTATTGCTGAATGTATTTTGACTATGAAAAATTCAGACCTACCAGTCTATTTATGGCGATCTAAACAGTCCACTTGTCAGATCCAGAAAGCAATCCCAAGGACCATTTTGAGAAATCTTGCTCTTTCAATTCTATCATTTTCCCCTATTTTGAGAATCCTTTTGTTTTTGTCAAACACTAGTAAGTAGGTGGGTTGGTTTATTTTTCAATTTACAAGTGATTTGAAGGGAGATGACTTGCTCTGTTTAGATGATGAAATCTTTATGTTTGTGACTTCAGATCCTCTCATGAGTGAAGTAACTGCAGCTTGAACATCAACATTCAATGTTCCCAGAATAAATTGAAACTACAGATATTTATTTAAAATATAACCTTTTTATTGATCAGTATCCCACCAATGGTCTTAAATTCTAACATATGTCCTATTCAGCAAATTTTGTATGACATAATACATTTCAAAGGAAGAAAAGTCCAAACCACCTTTCACAGCAGACATCTATAAGCAGTGCACTCTTTAATTCCCAGCTTGCCACCAGATATTTGCTGTCACTTATCTAAAACACTACTGAATGTTGTCATCAGTGGTACAGATGACTAGTAATAAACAT
>NW_009966396.1:0-1033 GCF_000747805.2 Chaetura pelagica | reverse complement strand
AATACTAATTGTAGCCACACTGTCACTCCACTAGCAAGGAGTAAAGCTGAGATGATAATGATCACGGGGTTAACAGAAACATTCAGCCTATGCACATCAGTAATCTGAACTCACTCATGTGCCCTGAAGACATCAGGACAGATGTGCTCTGAATACAGAGAGATTCATACGGAACAGCTGTGAAAACAATTCCAACCATAACCCTTAAAAGTTAATTAAAACATAAGTCCCCCAAACCAGTGCCCCATAAAAAATATTGTTCATAGGCACTCTCATTGATGAAAACTGCATCCATAATAGGGAGACATCTGTACAGTTCAATAGAGAAATGTTAAACAAGGCAGTGTTACAACCTCTCTTAGCCAAGGGAATTTCAAATGACACTTTCTGGATATTTCCCAGTCCTGCTTTTGGTTTGGCGCAGTGTGGCAGCTCAGGAACGGACCAATTTGCCATTCCTTGAGGGGAAACAAGCCCAGGGTCAACCTCCTTCAGTGCCAAATGCTAAATAAGCAGTGGTTTGGGAGCACTGGACCTGTCACAAGTGGCTGAGAAACTCACTGTGTAGCTCTGCGTTCTGCATCGTTCAAGCAGCAACTGCAGTGGGCAGAGCAGGTTTTCCTACCAGGAGGTGATCTGAACACTGTCATCATGGGCAGGCCATGCCCTGGGAGTCACTGATGTCCCAGGAGCACAGTTCACCACTGAATCTCACAGTAACTTCATGGCCATGCTATAGCATGATGTCCTGAGCCCTGCAAATCCCATGCATACACACGCTTGTCCATCTCTGAATCATGTGTGACCAAACACAAAGCACAAGCTTTCATGAGCATCTATGTGTCAGATTTCACTGTGTAAAGCTCATTTGTCACACAATTCAGACACACTGGGATTCTTTTGTTATTGGTTTTGTTGTGTTGGGTTTTTTTCCCCCTGGTGCTACACACACCAAATTCAGATGCTAAGTCAGAAGCAATTAGCTTCTGCTCAGCTATATCCTCTGCTGACAGATCAAATGCATCAGCACAAA
>NW_009966395.1:0-1033 GCF_000747805.2 Chaetura pelagica | reverse complement strand
AAACACTTGACAGCATAATGCTTCTCATCATGTAAACGAGCTATTTTTGTGATTCTTACCTCCAAGAAAACACCAACTACTGCCAAGCCATCTGGAGCTGCTGCTGCTTCTCCAAATGTTGCATATTTTCTGGCATTCCAGTGAACTAAGTGGAGCTTTAAAGAAAAATAACAAAGAATAATTAAAGAAATTAGTGACAGAAGCTCTGAACATAGGTTGTGTCATGTCAACGGTGACTAATGGTAATTCATAACAGAAAGTAGGTTTTGCTCCAAACTCACCTTTGGAAAGATGAGGCAGTTCAATCTTTTGAGTCAGTCCATAAGCATGGACAGACACTAAACAAAGCTTCTATATATCAGCTTTAATTTGAAACAAACTGAGCATTAACCTGTGACCCACCTTCCCTGTTATGTGCCTTCATGCCATGAAGCACTACACTCCAGTACTCACTGGTAGACTCCAGAATGCTACACTACTGTAATATATGGGATAGGTTGTGCTGGGAAAGGCAGGTGCCTTATCTCAGCTTTCCAGAACTCTCTCAAGAGCACTCAGATGAAGCCATTTCTAAGCTGTGGATGGCACAGGTTGTGGATGTCAGCTGAAGCATAACCTAACTGCCAGCTAGTGGAGCTGTACACTGCTTCTCAGCATCATGTTTCAGTATGTCCTTCCAATCTGTATAAGTACAGATATAAGCAATTGTGCACAGCAGGCTAAACTACACAGCAAAGGACTGTTAGAGGTGCTGAGTGAGCCCAGCAGCTCAACTGTAGGGCTTGCTATGCCAGGTGACTAGGACAAGATGACTGAGTATCTTGGAGAAAGGGCTGCACTGCAGTGACAACTCTGCATTCCAAAAAACAGGGTGATCAACAGATAGCTGCAGTGTAGGGTACAAAATTCTCATTAAAGTCTGTGCTGACCTAACCATCCTGAGTAAGCAATCAGAATCCTAAGGGACATGCAGTCCTCTCTGCAAACATTTGTCAACAGCATTTGCATGAATTAATGCCATCTGTAAAAACAT
>NW_009966394.1:0-1033 GCF_000747805.2 Chaetura pelagica | reverse complement strand
CTTTGTGCTTTTAAAATCCTGGATGCCTGGCAGTGTACTTGTGCAGAAATAAAACATGGCAGATACAGAAATTCAGTAAGACTGGAATTTATGTGTTATATATATATATGTGTGTGTGGGAAGCCACCTGCTGCAGGCTGGCAGGTTGTACCTAGTAGCCGTTTTGCATGAAGCAGATCAAATGGCAAGAGGTTTTGTGGTGCCTGCCAGCTATGGGGTTTAAATCTGCCAGGAAATGAAACGTGGGGAAACCACACACATCAGGAAATAATATCACCTCCGGGATGAAGCCAGGAAGTAACATCACTTCTGGAGGAAGCCTTTCTTCCAACCTAAACTGAAACTATGTACAAGGTTTCTATAAGCTGAAAAGCTGGAGGAACAGAAGCCTAGTGAGAACAAAAAGCTTAAGCACATGATTATTTTTTAAATCCATAAGAGTTAGTAAATATTTGTAACTTTCATTGAACTTTAAGCTTCTCATCACTCCCAGGCCATGAGTGTAACCCTGGAGCCTAATGCAGTAGCATAATTTGTACCATGGATTTCCTTATTCCAAAGGCTTTGACTGCATCTTCAGAAAGTGCCACACCTGCACTATCATGCTCAAATAGTTCTTCATTTCCTATGAGAAAACTGTGGAGGAAGGGTTGTTGGCAACACTCCTGCACATTTCAGCATTTCTCTCTCCTACAGATGATACACCCAGATATGACACTACAAGTGTGTTTCTGGTTATGCTCTTTGCACAAGGCAATATAATGAAACACTCCCTTTATACTCAGTTTTATAAAATTAATCAGAAATTACCTTCAGTCAACACAAATAGAGATGGAGATGTTGATTCAATAAAGCACTTAGGAACATTCACAGCTTTGGAGAGATGTTGGTTTTCTATGGTCACTGATAATAAGTTCACAGACCAAACAAGTGCTAAGTGCATGTTTCATATCAGCACAGAGCTAGGGCTTTAAACTCCAAAACAGCTTTTTATCACACTGGCAGCAACACAAATCACAACTGAAGTAGCAGA
>NW_009966393.1:0-1032 GCF_000747805.2 Chaetura pelagica | reverse complement strand
CACATGCTAAAAATGTCTCTTGAGTCATCCTAAGGTGAAAAGTCTTGTCTACACAATAGTTAAAAGATATTACTAGGATCCATAATTACCTTAATTTAAATGCTACCAAATGTCTGACTCTGTATTCCTTGTCTTCTAGCAATATCTTTGGAAAACCTCTCCATTTGAACAGACTTCTCTTGGGAAACTGGGAATTTGACCCTTCGTACCTATTTCCCTGAACATTCTCTGCAGGTTGTAGTTTAGAACAGCACGTGGTGCTGGGTGGAGCTGTGGTGTGACCCAGGGCAGGAGTCTTTTAGCTCTCAGATACCTCATCATTGCTGGAGATGACTGTGGCGTTTTCTAAACAAAAAACTGTAATTTTTTAAGGTACTTTATCTAGGATCAGGTCTATGTTTTTCCTAGTGAAGAGAAACACCTTCTGGTGACATATTGTAAATAGATGTTGCTTATTTCAATATGTGTTAGGCACGGAGGCAGAAAGAATTACTATTTCATTACTAGACTGCATCTGGTATACCTGACACCATTACCCATTTACTTGCTCTCCAGCAGCAGAAAATAGAAGTGTTCTGATTAATGCACAGCCTCCTACACCTTTGTGTGTGTATGTGCATATTGAAAAAGCACAGGTACAAATCTGGCCTGAGTTATCAGGTGAAAAGAGTGGATCCTGAAAGTACACGTGGCCTCGGTACGTCTTCATCTGCAGGGTGGACAGAGAAAGGATATAAACATGCAAAATTAATCCTTCTCTCTGTCTTCCTCAGGATTTTTCCAGTCAGCTGGCAAAAAGGGACTTAGGAGAGGGACTGTGTGAGCACACCTTGTGAACACACCAAGGGAGCTGCTGTAGGGTTGTGCTCTATGGGACAGCCCAGCCGGGCTCCACCTGACCCTGCACAAGCGCAGCGCCCGGAGGGACTGAGGCTGCCGCGCTGTCTGCACCCGCTGCTGCTCTGCCTTGGTAAAGCACTTGCCTCAGCAAGCCATTTGTGATTGGGCCTTCCCTGCCAAGGTCCATAAAGA
>NW_009966392.1:0-1032 GCF_000747805.2 Chaetura pelagica | reverse complement strand
TATATTCAATGTGATAAGTAGTCAGGAAACCCAAGAAATAAAGTTTCCACGCTGTTGCTTTCATTTATCAACCAGTGGTTCTGGACATTAATCATGCAACCTTGCCTGGACTACACAGATCATAGGTATTTTCCTTATGCCCTGAGTTGGAAAAATGCCTATGCAAGGCAACCAAAGCAAAAGAGGGGATAAAGGGAATTTCTTTGTAAGGCTGATGCTTAGACAAAGGCTGACTCAGAGATTTCTAATCTTTTAACTAGAACATTTTTAATATTTACCTATCCCTGCCTGGGACAGGAAAGTGCCCAGCGTGAAGCTTGTTCCAACCAGAAAGCAAGCAATCTGGAAGCAAATGTTAGATTTTACTCTTGTTCTTAGATAAGAGAAAAACCATTGATGCCTGGTCTCTCTGACAGAGCATCCAGGGAGTCGGAGATGGTTCTAATGTCACATTTTGCTGCAAGAGTCAGCTGCTTGCCATTAGATCAGTACAGGGAGGAAGCTCCCATCCCACCACAGTCTGCTCCCCAATTTCCCAACTAAGCATCTCTCATTACTTACAGACCATCCGAGGAGATCTGTTCCACCATGTGTTTCTGGTTCCTACCCTTGGTGGCACCAAGATTTCTAGGCTGTGAAGCACTGATGGAAGCCAGAAAGAGGAGGTATTGTCACCAAGGTTTTGAAGGGAGAGATGGAACTAGAGCTGCTGTAAATGACTGGAGGCATCAGCCAGAACCATCAGCCACAGTTGTCTAGAAGAAATTAATGTTGGGAGAGACTGTCAGACACCACAGGTAGGGCAAAAGGGAAGGAAAAGGAAAAAATAAGTTTAATATTCTCAAGCTACTTAGAGGGAATTAAGTGAATTACAAGTGGAAACCACACATAGAACCACAGAATCACTCTGATTGGAAAAGGCCATTAGATCATCAAGCTCAATCATAACCTAACTCCACCAAGCATTAACTCAACTCGACCAAGTCCAGTGCTTAAACTATGTCCCTAAGCACCACACCTACACAGCTTTTA
>NW_009966391.1:0-1032 GCF_000747805.2 Chaetura pelagica | reverse complement strand
TCTTTCTCTAGTTACTGGTGCAAGCATTTTGTGAACTCGGTGCTAACTTAGACTCAAGTAGAAAAGGGAACTGAGTTTCTCCAAGAATGCACAGTTCAGTTGGGGCTTATTGCAAAACTGTGGAGATAGAGCTTGTTGTTCACATTCTGACTCCAAATACTACTGCAGACTTGTTTGTGGGAACTGCAGGAAAGATCTGAAGGGACTCCTAAAGTTATCACCAAATACAGTGACTAAGATGATGTTGAACAGAACTGGCCCCAGATCCTTGGGGATCTGCTGCTCACCCTCCTCTTCCAAAAGTCCCCATCATCCCTGAGTGCTCCTTTTAGACCTTTGCCATCAAGTTACCCCTCCAATTTGCTAGACATGGTGCTTAGGCTTTTATATGTTTTGATATGTGTGAAGGACATCAGATAGGCTGGAATGTTTCTGTGTGCAAATTGGCTATGGGAAAAAAACCTTATAGCAAAAGCAGGAGAAAATTTGTGGTCACTGGGGATTCCTCGATACTTTTTCCTCTAATGTGGGGAAAAGTAGCAAAGCAGCAGCTGGTGCAGAGAAACTCCAAAGCAAAAGGCTATAATGAGGAGGGAACTGCAGTGCAGTGATTTTGAGACATCACTGTCTTCTCAGTGACAGTTTGCAGCTCAAATGACTTCAGCCCTCCTAGAAAAGAGGAAGGCAGCAAAACCTACACTGCAGAGAGCCTGGAAATCACAGATTTTAAGGATAGAAGGTGATCATGAGCCACTTCATTTTAGCTCTTGCATCCTGCCAGCTTAGAGAGTGCAGACTTGCATTCCATTTCACATGTGAAAGCCCTATGACCTTTGATCATCCTACCTTGGTTTAAAGCCCTCCAGTGAAAGAGAGCACCACAAAGCTATAGACAAATTGTTGTCAGTGGTGTTCTTATAAAAAGCAAATCTGACATTTCTTGTTCATGTAACTTTAGCTTTTTCTTCTGTCTTTCAAGGTATTTATAGCAATGGGCAGTGACCCCTTTCAAATTATTGTTTCATTCTTTAG
>NW_009966390.1:0-1031 GCF_000747805.2 Chaetura pelagica | reverse complement strand
GCAGATGCTAGCACAACATGAGCTAACAGCAAGTTATCTTGCTACATGGAAAGCTTCTAGCTTGCATTAGACAAGTCTGAAATGCACTCTTTAACATCGGAGAAAAAACCCAAAACCATTTATTCAAAAGGCTTGTTAGAGGCGATAACCAACCAGAACAGCTAATACAGGAAAAGTTTCCACAGTCTGGGACAAAAAAGGTCCTAGGTTTTAGACAGTTTATTAAGAAACCGTGAGCTACTGCAACAGCATACTAAGGAACCTTGTCTCATTTGGAAAATTGACAGATTTAGTTCATTTTGAATGACAAGAACACTCATGTCCCTAGCCCCCGTTTCCTCTCAGCACCTCTGCAGGACCTCAATGTAATGTCACCCTGCAATAGCCATGCTGCAGAACATCCTACACAAACTCCAGTTGTGCAACTTTGGACAGGCAGAGAAGAAAGATAAATTTTTGCTCCTGGCACTGCTGTAAACTACAATTCAAATACAAGTGCACTTTTGAGAACTCCTGCACTTCTGCAGTTTGGGCAATACCCCTGGGGAATCTATCCCTGGGCTCAAATGAGTACAGCTTAAAATTATATTCCTCCATGTATAAACATTGTCATTAGACTTGTACTTTTAAAAAATAAGATCAACCAAGGCCACAGCCAGGCTCTGCAGATAAAGTAGTAGCTTATCTCTTATAAACATTTTTAATTACAAGTAGTCCTCACTTCAGGTAATGTAACTGCCACAAAGTATCTGCACACACACACAGTCCCTAAACTTTCACAGAAAGCCCAGGAGTAACCACTCTATAAGTAAAGAATCCTACCTCACAGCAAAGTAGGGGAGGGGGCACAATGGCCAAGATAGTCTTAATGTGGGGGAAGAGTAATTTGGAGTAAATACAATTAAAAAAGGGATTTTGAAAACCCCTCATATAAAGGATCAAGGAGATTAAAGCAAAAAACTGTTTCAAAATGCACAAGGCTTTTGGAGACCAAAAAATTACTTGCATTTAAATCAGAAATCAATGGCATC
>NW_009966389.1:0-1031 GCF_000747805.2 Chaetura pelagica | reverse complement strand
CTTAGGCCCATAAAAGTAGGACCCAGAGACATTGTTCAGGATAGCAAGAGGGGAAAGAGGGTTGCATACTCTTTGATGAACTGTTCTCCCTTACCTGCATCAGTATCTGCTGTACACATGATTGAAGCCTTTTAAGAATTAATCTGCAGTGTGAAGTCTTCTGTGTCTTCATCAGGATTGAGAGAGGAAAAGCAGAATACATCCTGTACTACCCTTTTATAGGATGCACATGAAATAGCCAAGAGATGCCTAATTTCTTTATCTGACCATTATGAGTATAACTTGTTCTGGTTTGCTGACACACATTCTCCAGCTTCATCAGACATATGTATGAATCAGTAGGTCTCTAAATTACATAATCAATTAATAATATATTGAATAATACATTGATTCTTTTAGTAAGGCTTTCTAGCATTATCTCATTCATATTGTTCTTAATTGTTCTCTTTCTCAGTCTTTCCCCTTCTATCTTATTTTCTCTCTTTTGGAAAATAGTCTAAGGGAATTAGATGAAAGTGGAATTCAGTAGATAATCCTCAGTCTGTCACAGCAGGCAGATTTCTGTTTAGATCTGAAGATACCTTACAGCAGATTAACATAGGCTTCATATGACCAGAACATGCTATTTGTGTTACACAATTTAACATTGAATCATTATTGAAGGAAACCATATCTCATATCACCCACGGTTTTCCAGGGAATTCTGTCAGAAGATTATTTTGGGTATGCATGAGATCATCTTTAATGTAAGTTTATCATCAATGTAAAGATCCATTCTGAAAAAGAACGGAGCATTAAAAAACCTTAAGGTGATAAATAGCTCAGAAAAAAGCTAGTCTTTCCTCTCAAGGGTTCACATGAAATACCAAGGTGACAGTCATTTAAAACTAAAATTTCAGACATGATTACAGATATGATCACCTGCATAATTTGGAAAGATCTAAGGCAAACATTTACAAAGCAGATATCTTCTTGTTCCATTCCTTCCAAATCCTCATTATTATCTTTAGTTTATTTTACTTTTTTTTTTT
>NW_009966388.1:0-1030 GCF_000747805.2 Chaetura pelagica | reverse complement strand
CAACCTTAACCATTCTATGATTCTATGAGTAGGAGAGGTTATAACCACTGTTCAGGTCTTACTTTGCACCCAAGAGGGAACCTCAGTGACCTGTGATCAGGGACAAGACACGGGGAGACTTCAGCAAAACTTTATCTTTCAGAGTGAAGGTAACACTTTTGGCTTTAGCCAGGGAGAACTGCCAAGGGTCTTGCAAATCACAAGTGAAAGGCACTCCCAATGCTGATGGCTGTATGAATTTCCCATTTTTCCCTAAATGTGCCAAGGAAGACAGCAAACAATGGGTAAAAATTAGGATAAATGCTGAACAGCATCTGAATACTGCTTTGGAAGCTAACAGTGCTATTGACTTACTTGAAATGCAACAGAGTATTCCAGCAGTACTTGCTGACTACGCTTTTGAAGGATTTAGGGGGTCTGTAACTTTCCCTAGGAGAATATTATTCACCTAACAGAAGACCCCAGGTGCTAACAGTAATTTTCTATTACCATTAATTGCATGCATCTTGCAACATTGATTATTAGGCTCTGTTTATGCCTACAATGTCCTTGCGTGGACACTGATCCAGAACATGCTGCTTCTGTAACGTTCTCCATGTCAGAAGAGAAAACAAGGAAGAGCTTTGTGCCTGCATGGCATTTAAAATACCTCAGCTCCAGCAAGATACTGAAGGATGTCATGCTGAGTATCTGATCACAGCCCTCCAGCATACAGGCTCAATGTCTGTGGAAATCCTTGGAATTCACACCCAATATATTGCTTCTGGGATCTAGTCTGGCTCCTGATGAAAAAAGTAATTAAATCCCTATAGTGAGGAAGACCTGGTGACAGCAGCTAGGAAATTCCAGAGAGCATTCCCCTCAGCGGAGGTGTTGGCCTTGCCACCAACACATCCTGTTGGCATTCATCAGCATAACTCTAAATACCACAGATCTCCTGGGGTAGAAGCTGAAGTTCCCTGTATAAGCCTTCACACAACTCCAGGAACTTAACTAAACAAGCATAATGCTACAGTTAATTGAAAAAAAA
>NW_009966387.1:0-1031 GCF_000747805.2 Chaetura pelagica | reverse complement strand
ATGGAGTGATGATCCATCATCCTAGCTAGATCAGAAAAATCTGGGCTATCAGGGTTCCATCAAGGTCCTGCTGATGACAACTTCTTGCTTTGCTAGAAAATACCACCATGGCTCAAGCAGAGAACTGCTTATATGACCACACAGTAGGAGGCCACATCAGCCTGGGCCTGAGCTTTAATTCTAGCAGATATTGAGCCTGACTAGTGCTCTCTGCAGCTGATGAGTAGACTCTGGTGGACCTCAAGAATTTTGGGTCAATTCATAATAACATAAAAGGCAGGTGTAACTCTCATGGAAAGAAACTCACTTCAGCCACAAATGTCTTCCTTGAAATCTGATGTAATGCCTTGAATGATGTCCATTTAATTTAGGTTTAATAAGAATGCCATTAAAAGTTAAACAAATACCAGCACATCACTGAAGACAAGAATGTGCTGCATTGTTGTAACTGTTCTGGAAAAGTGAACTACCTATTATATTGGAAACCTCAAACACATTTTACTAGTCATTTGAATAACGTAAACTTATTAAAATTACCCTGTGAGAATCATAATTCACTACAACAACAGTTGCACATGTGGAAGACCAGAAGACAGGAGTAGTGTCTCAATCTGCAAGTTAATGAGTCTTTGATTCTTTTCAGTTGCCTTTCATAGCCTGTCCCTAGGACCTGGGCAATCTGACTTTCTACATTACCCTAATTCTTTCCATTTTTTAAGCAGCATCATTTCTGGCCATGATCAGAAAGAACTGTGGACACTGTGATTCTGTTCTGATACTTAGCACATCAGGCCAGGAAGAGGGACAGCTCTACAGTCACTGCTCCTCACCATGAGGCAGGCTGAAAAGGCTTCCTTTCCATGAGAAGATAGAGCATTAAAGTGAATCCAAGGATAATGACCTTTGCAGTCACCTGAAGGTTCACAGCAGTCTTGGAGTTTTCCTCTCTGGAAGCTGGAGCTCTGACCTATGCATTGACTGACACTGAATGGCATGGAGTGGGCAACAAAGATGATTGGAGGATTGGAGCA
>NW_009966386.1:0-1031 GCF_000747805.2 Chaetura pelagica | reverse complement strand
TTTTTTTTCCTTTCTTTTTTAGAGGAATAAGAAACTCAGAGGGGAGAGTTGTTGTTTGGCTTTTGCTCTTCCAGGGTAGGTTACAATGCCAGGCAAGGAGGAGGCCCTCGGTATCGCTCATCTCCTCCTGGAACTGCTCTGCATCCCTTGGAAAACAGGACAAGAGGACATGAGCCACCTCATCCTGATGTCTTAGTCACAGGCCCAGGGATTTGTAACACCAGCACCTTCTGCAAGGAAATGAGTAGCTGACGGAAGATTGCATTTAAGGCTTAGCAGAAGGAAAAAAACCAAAACCCAACCATGAGCACACTTTCCATGCTAAATGCTAGCAACATGTCACAGGCTGACTCCCTGGAGGACAGTGGCAATTGGACACCAGCAACCCAGTTCACCCAGCCAGGATGGCAAATTGCTTTGTGGGCTATCACCTATTCCTTCATCGTCATCACATCCATCGTTGGCAACGTGACCATCATCTGGATTATTCTTGCACACAGGAGAATGAGGACTGCTACCAACTACTTCATTGTTAATCTGGCCCTTTCAGATCTGCTGATGGCTGCTTTTAATACCATCTTCAATTTTATTTACGCCAGTCACAACGTCTGGTACTTTGGTGAGGAATTCTGCAGGTTTCAGAACTGGTTCCCCATCACTGCCATGTTTGTGAGCATTTACTCCATGACAGCCGTGGCTGCAGAGAGGTAAGAGGTGAACAGAGAAGATAAGGTCTGAAAAAAATTCACTGTAAGGTATAAAAAATTACTGCAATACTTGGTGCCCCTAGGTCAGGTGCCTTATCAGCATAGTGGGATGCAAACAGACTATGGGGTTAGATGCTAATTATGGCACAAAAGGAAGGCTCTTATTCCTGGTCTGAATCAGACCCGACCACGTAACAAGTGGCAGTGGCTGGTATTTTATTGTTCCCGTGTTACTGATCATAAATTGTTTCCCAGTCACCCTGCAAACTCCTTTTTTTGTGTTTTTAAACCACAAGAGGGACCTCTCATTCGGACAGAGCTGGA
>NW_009966385.1:0-1030 GCF_000747805.2 Chaetura pelagica | reverse complement strand
GGAGTGCTGGCACTGTCTGTGGTAAGTGTTCAGGTTGGGATGTGTTTTCATGAGTGATATGTAACAATCCTTGAGCACGTGTTCTGAGTGAGAAAACAGCAGTCATTCCACTTGTTTTGCAGATCATGGATGTTCTTTACTTCTTTTATGTTCTTTGATTGTAACTCCTACACCTATGGTTTAAGATTTAGGAAGCCCATGAAATCTCGTAGGAAATCTGTTTGTTTTGCACAGCCCTTTTGAGATTGGCAGTTTGCACTGGCCTTCCCTCTGTTTTCATAGGTGGCCTGCCCAGTGTGTTCAGACCAGTGTAGTTTTGTCCTTAGCACAGGCGTGGCCTGGCCAAGGTGCTGCATCAGCTGCTTTTCTGTGGTAGGATGGCACACACTGCCTGAGAGATGTTG
The DNA here is from genome assembly GCF_000747805.2 of Chaetura pelagica. Classification (NCBI taxonomy): domain Eukaryota; kingdom Metazoa; phylum Chordata; class Aves; order Apodiformes; family Apodidae; genus Chaetura; species Chaetura pelagica. Next base: position 626 of record NW_009966385.1, on the reverse strand, counting down.
ATGGGTAGCAATGCACTTGTCAGGCAAGAGAGGATAAGGATTCACTGTCTACTGCCCTTCACTCCATCTGATGTGCAACTTCTAGAAAGGTCCTAAGGTTCTGGAAAATCTGTGGTAGCTTCCATCCCAAGACAGAGCCCCATACCTTCTGGGAGTCTTTGCAAGGTACGACCCACAAGAGTGGAGAGAAGAGGGACCAGAAGTGAAGCAGGGAGAAAGACATAAGCCTTGATTAATGTACAATACGGGATAACCAATGTGGGGATGATAACCCAAAAAATAACCATTTCCTCAACCTGTCTGTCCTCAGGTTACTCTCAGATACACTAACAAACTGCCTACTTCCACTTGGTTGGCCACCCTTAGCCCGGCTTGCCAGTGTGCCCTGTGGGACAGGAGGAAAAGGTGGCCCCACCTTCGCTCACCGTAGATACTCTGCTTCCCTTTCTGCACCATACCCAGCTCCCACCACAAATTTCAATTTGCCTGTCCATGTGGCAATGACTTCTGTGAGCGTGTCCATGCAGATGACAGCAGTACTGACTAGATAAGGCACACAGCTTAGGGATAGGCAACTTGAGGAACGTTGTGCTTCTTGTGGCAAGGAATGCAGTTTCTGTCTTGAA
>NW_009966384.1:0-1030 GCF_000747805.2 Chaetura pelagica | reverse complement strand
AAAGCCAAAAAGCACATACTAGATAGCATATACTAGGTAACTTCATAGCTTCTGCTGTGAGTCAAAAATAAGGTTTCAGTGATTTCATACTTTTCAATTAAATAACTTAATTTGAGCAATGGGCCATCTCTCTGGAGTTGAATTTAATTTACTTTAAATTTTTAGTCAGTTAAAAATGAAGTTGCTGTTGATGTTTATAGATGGAACTTCTATAAGGAATGAGCTGCAAGAAATTATGAAAAATCAAAATATTTTTGAATACATAATTATATTCTATTTTACAACAAAATTTAAGATAATTCACTCGAGATATTTCCATGTTATTTTGCCTAATAATATGCCAAAACCACATTCTTAAAAGCATCTGTAAGAAAGAGAAATCTCCTGACATATGTGATGTTCCCCTATAGATTGTTTTTAGTGAAATCAAGACTGAGTAACACAGTTCAGAATGGGTTTTGCTTGTGATTTATTGTTCTGTTTTGTTTTTCATGTTCTGGAACAAGACTGAGATTCTGGTAGATGCCTCTTGCACAATGTCTCATTCTCCTTATGTAGTCTCAGGGTCACCAACGTTCCATCAGCTTATTCAGCTGTGTAAATAAACCCCAACTCTTCCCCAAAACCTGTAGATTGAACACACAATTATGGATGTGTATGTGTTTATGTGTAAATGTGAAAGTAGTGGGAAAGTTTATTAAAAAAAATAATCATTTGTTTGATTACAGAAGCCTGTAATCTATTGTTTGAATAGAAACAAAATTTAAATGCAAAATATTGTCCCAAGTGTCTTGACCACAGCTACCAAAAGCTGATCCTGTAGCCCTTACCCAGGCAGATCTACTGAAATTGGAACAGAAGATCTAATTTCCTTTAGATTATGTGACCAAATGGCAACTATTTACGAGAAGAAAAAAGCAGAGGACTAAAGCTAAAAAGAATGTTGATGGTTTGCATAGTAAGATATATTCTGTAAGGTTTTCATATGGACTGTTTTGTTTCAAAACTGTGTAGCTGACCATTCTTTGAT
>NW_009966383.1:0-1029 GCF_000747805.2 Chaetura pelagica | reverse complement strand
AAAAAAAAATTAAATTATAATCATTTCAGATATCTGTTTTCCAGGACCTCTGAAATAAATTCCCGTCAACCTCAAAGACCATCAGGGTTCTTCCTCCAGAGGCAGGTCTGTTCACATTTGAGCACTTCAGAAAGCTCTTAAGGGATACAGTAGACTTTCTAAGAAATATCTAAATTTAGTGTAGGACTCTGAAGGCTTCTACTGAAGGCATCAGAAGTTTTACTCTTATCTCAGTACAAGGTGAATTAGGCCACTGGATATATTGCTTTTCCCTCTCCTCTCCCTCTGTCCAGGTAAACAATAAGTACAAAGTTTTGTGTAGAAACTCCTTTACACATTGTTTCACTTTTAGAGCACCTGAGATAAGCACTGCGTATCACATACTCAGAAAATGCAGGGTTTCCACTATGAACAGGATACAGTTTTGCATGGAAAGAACAAATCAAAGTGCTGAGGGGAGGGTTGAAATGAAAATTACATGTAGTGGTAGACATTAAAAAATGGGATCTGGCTTCTAATACTTGACTCTCTGATTGGCAAAGTCTCCTGATTTTGCCCAAGCTTGTCAAAAAAACCTAGCTTAATTATCATCATCAATAAAAAGCTAAAGGCATTTTATCTACAAGGTAGTGAATGCCTCCTCCCAAAAGAGGGAGTTCCATGATAAGAGCTAATCTAAAAAACCTGAGGAATGCAAAGTATTTTCTCAGTGGTAAAAACAAAGAATTGCCCAAACACAAGTTAAAACAACTACTGGTAACCTCACACTTCTACGCAGCAAATTTCTCCTCAGCTAAGGCCAAACCTAGTGTCCTTTGGGTAGCTATGCTTTCAATCAAGCCCAATGTTCAAAGAATAGTCTCAAAATAAGACATTGGTTTTATGCATCTTCACAAATGATAGCCTTCCCATTAACCTCACTTTCTGAGTTCAGAAAAGCAGTGCAAAGGCTACCTTCAAAATAGCTTCAGCCTTTTCAAGGGGGAAGTAGAAAAATCAGTCTGCATTTTATTTTGTGGATAGCTGCCA
>NW_009966382.1:0-1029 GCF_000747805.2 Chaetura pelagica | reverse complement strand
GGGAAGAGGCATTGTGGAAGCCTCTCTCATCCTTGAAATAAAGGTAATGCTTCTATAGGTGTTCCTTGGGGATCTTTTCTAGCAGAGTCAACTAATTCAAAAGGAGAAGGAAGGGGATTATTGAAAACCAAATACGAAGGTTTCACAAGTAGCAAGAACCAGAACAGGCAGAGGTGAACTGCATTGCAAACATGATGCTTCTTCTTCGAAAATCAGAAGCACAGAAGTAACAACATGCTCTTGTTCCCTCTCCAGAATTTGGGACTGTTTCTGTACATGATGCAGAGTGGACAGCCAGAATCCTTGGATAACCAGTTTCTTCAGCTGCGCTCTCTCAAGGCAAACACTTCTGCCTCAGGCTGGTCAGCTTGAGTTCACATAACACCTCGGCTGAGACCAAGAAAATGTCTGGCATTGCTCAGAAGTACCTCACCAAGAATAAACATTAACAGAGCCCTGGAGCCACTGCTCTCCAGTGCCGTTCTCAAGGGCTCACTGAGTTTCCTGGAGGCACAAGAACCAGCTGCCAAGTAGCACTGCTGGCCTGCTGGAGGGTTGCATTGGGAGACTCTTCCAGAACGGACCACATGCTGCCCTCAAGCCAGGGAAGTTTCTAGTCATGTGTATCTGTCCATGCTACAAAGAGCCATGGAAACCTGTGGCAGACAAGGGTTATTAACGTTGTTTCCTTGGGTTTCATGTCATATCTATGTCAGGATATAGTAATGAATACATACAGTAATTTTGTTCAGTACCCTCACAACCTTAGAGAGATGGAAGGCAGGGAGCCTTTGCAAGCAGTGTTATTTGATATCTGCAAGACAGTAGATAGAAGCAGAGAGCTGGGAGGAATAAAAAGGGTCCTCCATCATGTGCAGTAACTGCTAAGCTATAGACAGCAGAGGGGTAGCCAAGAGAGCAGGATGTGCGAAGTGCTTACACACAAATGCAGGAGTGAAGACAGCAAGGGCAGCCTTACCTCCTCTTTATATCTCCCAGCTGCTGCTCCCTGGGCAAGCTCAGCTCACA
>NW_009966381.1:0-1028 GCF_000747805.2 Chaetura pelagica | reverse complement strand
TTCCCAACTAGAAAAGTCCCAAACTGGACTCGCTAGCAGATGGAGGTGCCCAACTCGAGGGTCATAGTGAGAAGTCCCAAAAGCCTTAGAGCAGCCACATTAGTCCTGCCTGGGGAGGCAGGAGAAGGCAACCTGTCTTAATGAATTACATGATGCAAGAACACCAGTAATAGCAACAGGACAAACAGCAAACCACAGCACACAGCTCTCTTAGGAGCCATTTTATACTGAGTAACATAGGAAGGAATACTGTGATTGGTGCATTTGTGTCATTTGACCCATCCTCTCCTCCCCATAGGCACAGCTGCTCCCTCGTCCATTGCAGCTGGTGGTGTTCCTGGGCAGTCTTAGGTAAGTATGGCTGTGGGCAATTTTTATCCTGGTGCTCTCAAATCAGGACAGTAACACAAGCACAAAAATATTAAATTAAGGTAATGTAATCAGCATTATTTCCATTTTATGGCTTTAAAACTCAAAAATACCTGCTTATCATCAACAGCAAAGTGTCTTCCCCATAAGCTATTAATTCACAATGTTTAAATAAGAAACCAAAACAGTTTCTCCCCTTTGATACAATGTGTACAGTAAAATCCATTACAAACTAAATTAAGTTGAAGACTTCCTAAGAGTAAAAACTACACAGTAAAGCCACTGGTTTGTATTTTTCTTCAAATTTAAATCTGTGACCAATTGTATTTAATTCACACATTTCTATTGCTGGGAGACAGAAAAATCTCGATGATGTCTTTCAAATGTCTCTGTCACTCTGTTTTTTAATAATACAACGTAAATGAGTGTACAAATAGATTTTAAAAATTGATTAAGGGGTAACATATTTTCTAGTTAATAGTTTTTAAAATATTGTTGTTAGACAAAATGATATCTGTCTCTCAAATCTCTTACATGTTCAGAACAGGACAGTGTAATAATAGGCAGCAAGCTAGCACCTGCAGTGTTATAAAATTAAAGAACCAATGACCCAGTGATCAGCAATTTTGACAGTTTTTTCTCCCAAGCCTTCTTATTTA
>NW_009966380.1:0-1029 GCF_000747805.2 Chaetura pelagica | reverse complement strand
CCCTATGACTATAGTGACATATATATGGCAAGAAAACTTCAACCCTTCCAAATTGTTTGCCTCTGTTCACCATGGAAGCAGGTTTGGTGACATGCACAGGTAAACAGGACACCCATTTTTCAAGGCTGCTGCAGGTTCAAGTGAGCATCTCCTACAGGCTAAATGAGCCCAGGCTTTGAGCAGGGCATTTGGGTGAGCTTAACCATCTGTTAAATGTTTTGCTGAACGAGGAGCTAAATGAACATGAACATCAAAGATACACTTCATTTAGCTTTATTAATATTGTTAGTACTTGATGGGATATTATTAAACGTATTGGAATGGTTCTTTTTTGGAAGATTACAACATGGTACCACTACTAGCATAATGCAGTGTTCTTGCATTGCTTTTTGGGGTGTTTTTTTTGGTAAGAATGATTGAAAGTGTAGTTTAACAAAGCAGGAATTACGTAGTTCATGTTCTACTCTCTGCCTTTTAATGTTATGGTGATGTTTCTTGACAGGAGTAAATTTAATCCACTGATTTCCATGGTGCTGCAGCACAAGTTGATTGGCCTCGGGACTCTCAAGCTGGGAAGGGTAGAGGCTTTTTGTTAACATGCACCTCTACAAATGGGCTGCCCCACCTCTGTCCAAGGAAATAACACTGAACACCACATCTTGAACATACCAAGGTGTATGAATGGTGGTGCTGCTACAAGGCTCAGTTACAAATAGTGGCCTACACAACAGAAACACGTTGGTCTGACTTTGCAACCTATTCGGGAATATTCTTGTGACTCTATTTTTTTTTCCCCCCCTGACTAAATTCTGTAAGAACCATTTTGAAACACAGCCTGGAAGAAATAAACTGCCAAGGGTCTGGAGGCTTTGATTAGGTTCCTGTCTAGACTGGGAGATAATAGGTGTCAGCCTGAGTTGTCCCAGAAAGGAGTAGGAGGTCACTCAGTAGAGTAGGTGACAGCTGTCAGGGATGAGCTTCTCTCAGATGCTTTCCCTTGTACAGGGATGGGAACAGCTTTTTTTTTTT
>NW_009966379.1:0-1029 GCF_000747805.2 Chaetura pelagica | reverse complement strand
AACTCAAACCATTCTATGATTCTATGATATAGAGCATTAAATATTAAATGCCAGTAAAGGTCAAATACTTTGATAAATGTTACTGTAAGATTTAAAGTGAATACATTCATTAATGTAAAAGATATCCCTCATTAAACACACTTTAATTTCATTTGTTCTTGAGCATACCAGTACCACTTCACACATTCTGTTAAAAACTCTAAAAAGTCAAAGCTGATCTTAAATATCAATGGAGTTTTAAAATAAACAGTGATCATGTCCAAAGCATAAAATAGCTTTGTCAACATAACAGAAGGAATCCTACAAGTACTTATCTTCTAAGTGCTGGAACACACAAAAAAAATAATAAAATAAAATAATGAGAACTTAATTCAAGAAAAATTTACCCAGGCAGCAAGGCAATGAAAAATTAATTTTAAAGAGTTTAAAGTAATCTCAAAGATATTAAAATCTGAGTATGAGATTTTACTATAACTACAATGCACAATCCTAAAATAGAATAACTGTTTTCAAGTGCATTCTACTAATTAAAGACATGTTATTCCTGGTCAGTTTTATCACATGAAGGATTTAAAAAGGATTTGAATGAAGAAAAAACAGTTGTTCCAACAGTATATGACAGTGCATGGTAGGGGACAGACAGAGTGGGACTTCTTCCGAAAAGGGCAACTGAGGTAATGGAACACATGAAGATATGCTGTGAGTGAAACTAAACAGAAACTCAAAAACAATACTTTGGAACAAATACCTCGTCTGGACACATGTATAAAAAATATTGGCAGAAAATATACACAATATTTCATAGAACTGTTTGGTAAGCAAAGCCCTAGGAAAGTGATGAACAGTCATCCTTACCCATTTAAAACTACACAACAGCTCAATGAACAGTCACTTTATCTTATAGTGATTAAAAGGTGTCAACATTCACAATAAGCAAAGAGGCCTGATGTGCATCTATCACAGGTTGTGTATTGACTCAGGTTAATAACTTGGCTCTCAGATCATGGTTAGAAATGAGAGGTCTCTTTT
>NW_009966378.1:0-1029 GCF_000747805.2 Chaetura pelagica | reverse complement strand
AAAAAAAAACCTGTCCCCATCTGTTCCTCTCAGAATCCGACTCTGGAGGAATAACTGCTGCTGAGAATTACTGGTACTCCACAAATCAGCCCTTTTCCCCCACACTTTTTGGCTAGAGCTACCTGGATTTTAGCCAGAAGATGCAGATCTGTGAAAATGAAAGCCTTGGAGCTGTTTGTCTTACCCATGGATTTTTTCAAAATCCCATGGTTGCCACCAGACATCATGTGATTTCCCACCAGTTTTCCACATATGGCAGCGGAGGGGATTAGAACTCAAGAGGAAGTAGACCAAAGTTGCCAAGTGCTTTGGGATCCTTCAGCTCCTGATCTTCACCAAGAAGTCCAGAAGGATCTCCTAGTCCATGTCTGTTGTGGCAGATAAGACAGGGTTTAGCACGTGAGCATCTGCCCTGTTTCGTTGTTAGCAGTCCACCCTTGGCATGGCTTTGGCACATGCCCTTCAACAGGAGTTGCAGGAATTGAGTTTGGTCCTCACCATGATGCAGAGAACTGCAAGACCTGTCCGGGCACTCCAGGGCCATGTTTCTTTTGGTCAATAAAGCTGCAGCTGGAGTTAAAGGAAGCTGGTTGTGCGACTTTGTTCTGATCCTGAACCGAGGTTTATTTTGGTTTTTTTCCTGGTGGAAAATGTTTTGTGAGCTTCTTCATGACAAGATGCATCAAAAGGTTTAATTTCCATTCCAAGGAGGATGTTTCCCCTCTCAATACATCCAGTATGCTCCAACTTAGTCTATGTCTTAAGTAGCCCTTTCCAGTCTCAGCCTTCCTCTGTTATCTGTAGCACAAGGGGTCCTTCTTCTTTTCTGTCTCTGTGTCCTCCTACTGACCACCACTTTGCTGGGCCAGGGTGAAAGTGTGTGGTAGGGCTGGACTATGGCCCTTTGCATTCATTCATGGTGTCTTGGTGGCACAGAGGAACCATTTACACCTCATGTTTCTGCCTTGCTGACCCTGACCACTATGTTCTCGTAGTGTTTCAGACTCCATGGGCTCTTAGTATCTTTAA
>NW_009966377.1:0-1029 GCF_000747805.2 Chaetura pelagica | reverse complement strand
AAAAAAAAAATAGAAAAAGATTGTATTCCATGAAAACCATATGATTGAAGAATTAATAATATAATATCAGATGAATATTAGCTCAATTCAAGTCAAGGGGGACAAGATTTCATGCTGAGAAGTCTTCTGTCTCTCAAATACTGCTTCAAATCTGCCCAAACTGACAGATTGAAAAGATTATATTAAGAACCAGTTAGTTCATATGATTTGGTAAAGTAAGTCACTTAACAGTTCCTTGCAAAAGAATATCTACTACAAACAAATACACAGCAAACATAAGGAGGGAAATCTTAGGTTCTACTTTTTTGATTAAAGTAGGTGTGACAGAGTTCTGGGGGGTGGAAAACCCCACACAATTTCTACTATCAAATCAGGCTGGTGCCAGTCCCAAACTGGTGAGCCCCTAGATGATACAAAAAAAGTTTTCAGTAGAACAGAGGAGAAAAAAAATACTAATAATGTAGAATTGTTAGACCTTCTCTGCAGTTGGAAACTAAGGCAGAGAAATCAAGTGCATGATAATCATCATACACAACACATGACAGAACAAGGAGTTCAAGTCGCTCATCCTTGTTCAAAGACTTAATCCTTGTTTTGAAAATCTGGAACCTTTCTTGTCTATGCACACAAATCTGTGCTTTTTATGGTTTTCGCCATTATCCCATTCAAACTGAAAACAAAATCTCAGTTTACAAGAATATCACTGTAAGTTTGCATTTGTCAATTACATCCTGTTGTGCCATCCCTGCAGCTACTACTAAGACTGGGCCTTGATAATTTTCAATGACTACCAGAAGGTATTCCTTCATGAGTCTGAAGCTGACAGGCAAAATTGTCTGGACACAATCCAGAATCACCCTGCCCGTCCCTGGATAGATATGCACGTGTGTTTGTATGTGCATGCATGTGTGTGTGTATGTGCTCTCATGTGTGTGGTTATGCACACAGATGTCTGAGGATGGGTGCATAAAACAAACAGGAAAACCAAACTGGGGGGAATGAAAGTAGAGGCTATAATCTCACAAAAAA
>NW_009966376.1:0-1029 GCF_000747805.2 Chaetura pelagica | reverse complement strand
GAAACTCACATTCCTTATACCATGATGGAACTTGCCTTCTATTTCAGAAGTGATGTCCTTTCACCAACAGCACGATGTTGCTGCTTCTCATTGCTGCTTCTAGTTTCAAGCCAGTTGCTTCTAACATCAGTGTATTTGTCCTTATTCACCTTCTTGGAAATGCTCAAAATTAAAATTTCACTTCCACAAAACCTCAGGGAGTGCTTGGACAGTATCCTTCCCTATGCACTGCTGGGCAGAGCTGCAAGCAGCCAACAAGAGGTATGAGGGCCAGAGACAGGGTGCTGGGCTGTAGGAGAAGGTCTTCAAGTCTGCTCTGCAAAAGTCCATTGCAGAGTTTACACCAATTTCCATCCTAAGTGTATTATCCTATTCATGACTCTCTCATACTCCATTAACCCATCCCTCCTCAGGGATGTATAAACCAGAGCACAGAGCCCTTGGGATCCTGGGATGCTCTGTGAATTTGTGCACTGCTCCCCTCCCTGCCCTTCCTGCCCTGCTGGGACTCATTGCTAGTCCAGTGGCAGCTGTCAGGGCACATTGTTAAATCACACACTAAGGATTATTCAGTTATGGGGCTACAAGCTGAAATTGTGTTACCCTGCACTGCTGCTGTCAGTTTGCCCATGTAGCAGGTCTCCTAAACCAGGTTTCCTCCTTCCTTAATGCATTTTTCCCTTCCTGTCAATGTTTCCTGTTGCAAGACCCACAACCCATGCTCTTCACAGAGGAGATTGAATAACTAATGGATATTACACCACATACTTAGAAATCAGTATTTTCATTCATTTCATGTATATGGCTGCTTTTCAGTGAACAGATACCTACCTATCATTTTCAAGCTTGGCTATCTAGGCTATAAAACAAGATTGTAAGACTGTGCAATTTGTGTATCACACACTGAATGTTACATGGTCACCTTAAAAATACCCTGATGTAGGCATACTTGTTAAAGGGAAACCTTTTCCACCTGTAAGATTCTGGAGAGGTGTTTAGAGCCACAGATTAAAAAAACAAAACAAAACA
>NW_009966375.1:0-1028 GCF_000747805.2 Chaetura pelagica | reverse complement strand
TTTACCTCTGGACTGACTTCATTTTACTTGACTATGGTACAGAGGATCTGAGATACAAGAACACGTATGTGGGGGCTAAACTGCTTGTTTCAATGACTGAAGATTTTTTGGCTTGTGGTTTCCTAAAATTCAAGGATGGAATCAGGTGTTCTGATATGAAAATGCCTAATACATCTTAAAGGCTAACGTTACACATAGAAACAACACAGTGTATGTGTGTTGTATTACATGCTTTGAAAGTTACCTGAAGAATACACACAGCCATCATCACATTGCATTAGTTGACATACCAGGAAATGGTAGCTGCCTTCATTACCCTTAGCAGCACACCATTACACTAGAAAATAAAAGTATCATGTACCATGCAAAGATTGCTGTGAACATAATTGCATCCAAACAAGTGCTTTTTTGGCAAATACAGGGATGTGGGGAAGAATCAAAGCTGAAGCAGTGAGCATGCAGGCAAACTATTGCACGTTTCACGTTAGACAAGAGAGAGGACTGAGCTAATTTAGGTGTTTATATAGATCATAATTACTGCTTGTATTTTAATCATCTTTCCCATAAATGTAACTGTGATATCAATGAAGGTTCTAGTAGTTTTTGTGGAGTCTTTAACTCTTCTGTTGTGCTATGTGTTTCACTTTATTCTTGTTTGTCCCCACAGACACTGAGGCCCTTGATAGCATGTTTATGAACAGTAGTATGAATACAGTAGTGAAATTTGGCCACATGAGTTAGTATGTGTGATCATAACTGTACTTGGGTTCAAATACAGTTATAATGTTTGTTTTCAGCAACTGTATAGGGTTTTTAATTTTTTTTTTCATTTTCTTAAGGAAGTATTTAATTTGTATTTGTTCTCAAAGAATGAACAGAAAAACTGCACAGAATTGACCCAAAATAGAAAGCATGTTCAACTGGGTGAAATGTCATACCTTTTTTTTAATCCTTTTTCCATTTCTTCACCAATATAGGTTAGGGGTGGACCTCCTGGAAAGCAGTTGCAAGGAGAAAGATCTGGGAGT
>NW_009966374.1:0-1026 GCF_000747805.2 Chaetura pelagica | reverse complement strand
TTCTTGGGCACAGCCACAGGCTTTGAGGGAACAACCACTGGCACCTCCTCTTCTGGCTCTTCCTCCTTGGCCACCTCAGCCACTTTAAAGATATTAGTACTTTTTACTTGACTGAGCTAGATGACAGCAAACAGCTAAGCAGAAGAGTAAACCCTGGGCAGACTAACCACCCTAACCACTCAGAAACCTTTTCAGACAACCACTCTGCCTTCAGGGGGACTCCTCCCAGCAAAGAGCCAAAGTCTGAGCTTTTAAGAGAGTGCTTGCTGATGAGCCCCACCCTCTCCTGCAGGCATGTACAGGCACATACAGACACAAGGTCACCAAATGCCACTCTCATCCTTCCCCACACAACACAGAGCAGCAAAGACCACTCAAACCTGCAGCAACCCAAGGCAAACACTCTCAGAACATGGCCGTATACCTTCAGCTGGAGGAGCTGCTGGCTCACCAGGCTCAGCAATCGGTGCCACCTCTTCTGGTGCTTCCTCCTCCTCCTCTTCTGGGACCTCTGCCTCAGGCCTCTCAAGCACTTCAAAGATATTAGTACATTTCATTTTACATTTGTGAAAGTAATGTGCCAAGTAGGAAGACAAATCGGGGCAACAGAGACACAGAATGTCCTAGCAATCAGCTCAAAACCTCTCACACATGTGCAGCACCATTTACCAAGCATACACAGCCTTGAGAGTCTCAGTCTGGAAACAGAGACAGGCCAAGGGAGGGCACAACAATGCTTAAGAGAAGAAGATTAATTATCTCCTTTGTCAAGTTATCCATGGACAGGTACCTCCGGGTGCTTGAGGCTCTGGTGGTCTGGCAATGGCTGCAGGTACTTTTTTCTCTCGAGTAGCCTTCCTGGGCACCTCAGGTGCTTCAAAGATATTAGTAACAGTTAGTTATGTGCATCAGACAGGAAGATGAACAATTCAACATGAACCAGAGATGAGCTCATGACAGTAACCAAACTGGTATCATGGTTTTGACCATGTCTCTCTCACTCACTCACAGACACACACACACACA
>NW_009966373.1:0-1027 GCF_000747805.2 Chaetura pelagica | reverse complement strand
GTCCCTTCCAACCCAAACTATTCTATGATCCAGTAATAATAACATTGATGCACTTGAATTTTACTTAGAGCTGTGCTTGCTGAGAGTTTCTCTTCTGTAGCACATAAGCTGAATCTGATATATAAAATTAATTAAACCAGAAGTTATCTAGGTCATATAGTAGTTTTGACAGCCTGCTTGCTGTTGCCTTCTTTCAATCCCTGGGTACCTCTTCCCTGCTTCAGGATTAAAACTGTGACTGCTGTTTGACCTTATGCTGGGGAATAATCTGTGATGATTCTACTTAGTCCTGGGTTTTTATATTTGTGTCAGTAGTATTTGTTAGCTTCCTGGCTCACTTATACTTCCCACAGGTCTATACCCTCTTAAATGTACTTAAATTACTTCCTAAATGACATCTGAAACATGTGCTTCTAGTTTTAGGAGGTATATCTTGAGCACCAAGGAAAATTGTACAATGGAAAAAGAAAAAGAATAGCTTTTCTTGAGCTCCGTTAAATATCACCATACCCCTCACTGCTTTGGTACAGGTCTTCCTCCCATGTGTAGTAGGCTTAGATTGTTTTTAACACTCGCACTTTACTCTTATTTCCTGGAGACTGATGTGATTTAGCTCTACAGAGAGATCAGAGGAAATGGTCTCTTGACTGAGTCTATTAATTATTGTTCCCTTGAGAATCAGTTTCTTCTTCAGAAAGAATGGCAAATGCAAACAGAAGAAGCAATCTGGAAACAAGCAATGTGCAATGATTACTCACACGTTCAGCAAATTAAGGTACTGATCCTTTTCCTGAAAGTTTCAAAGAAGCATTATTTGTTCTATTTTGGTATAACTTTTTATATAAAGGAAATCAGTCTTTGAGCCTGGAATTCTTCGTACTTACTTGAGGATAGAAAGTTATTTCTTTGGAAGAAAAATATTTGGAAAGTGTAGCAAAATTCCACTTGGCCAGTATCTAGGAATGTAAGACACGGGGGACCTCCTGGGCTGTGGATCCCTGCCCCTTTCTGTTGCACACAGCCACAC
>NW_009966372.1:0-1028 GCF_000747805.2 Chaetura pelagica | reverse complement strand
AGTGCATTAATACAACTGTAATCATACTTCTTTGTAAATAATTTTGTAAACGAACTCAAATATGTTTTATTTCGACGTAACACACAAATTTTTAAGACAGTTTAATGAGAGGAAGATGAAGACTTGACTCATGAGTTGTTGACAGGGAGTAACACATGACTATAAAGCAATGGGGTTGGGATGAAAGGAGGACTCCAAACAATTTGATGGAGAAACAGAGACTGTAATCCTGGTGGATTCAACACAAGTCAGTTATGCTTGCTGGGCAGGAGTGTCCACAGGAGTTAGCAGGTGCCAGAACTATGTCTGTGAGACAGCTTCATTGCAAGGGGAAAACACATCTGCAGAGGTTTAGAAACAGAGTATTGAAAGTAATGCCTGCAATGCATAATGTTAGTACTTATGATGTTATCTACATTTATCACCTTCATCACTTACCGTTAATTTCAATTCCCTTTATGCATCTGTTCAGGAAATAATTAGGATTTTATGCTGCAGTAAATATAGTTGTTCATCCATTAGTGCAAAACAGAAGATTAATTGCATTACAATGGTAATCAGGACTACTTCATTCAGAGCTACAGCAGTAACAGTCACAGTTGCACTGCCCACAATGCTTTGCTGTGGTAAGCTTCAAAAAGAAGCATGGATGAGAAAGTCAAAATCCTGACAAGACAACTTTATCCCAGTTTTTGTATGTGCAACCAGACAGACAATAAACAGGACAACAAAAGATCATATTGTTCCAAAAGTTTTGTTAATCAGTTAATCAGCTATTTTTATACTCATAGCTTTATATACACAGATTCAATCTCTGTATGAATCATTACATTTTATATATAGAACTAACCTGACCTCTCTTTAAATACCCGTGGTTAAATTCCAAAATGTACTAAGATATCATAAGGCTAAATTAATTTGGCAATAAAGCTTCAGAAAGCTGAAAAAATTCTTTACTGCCACTAACTGAAAATGACATTGCAAATGTCATTGCATTCATCTCCCACAGCATCCTTCTAGATAAGTTG
>NW_009966371.1:0-1027 GCF_000747805.2 Chaetura pelagica | reverse complement strand
AGAGTTGGTAACAAAAATCAAACAAAAAACACAGGGGGAAGGGACTAGCCTAGGCAAATCTTTCTCGTATGGATGAGAATGACTATGACTTTGTACAAACACCTGCATTATCTAAGGCCCAGGAAGAAAACTCAGATAAAGGGAATTTCACACCAGATGGCAAAATGAACAAATGGGCAAATTTCTCCAGAGACTTAGACTTCAGTGATATCACATCTATGTCTGAATCAGATAAAATGAAGCATCTCATTTTAACATGCCTCAGCTGTACACATCAAAGCAAAGCTAGTCACATTAAAATGTTAAAATAAAAACTTGCTGTGAGTAAGAACACAAAATAGGCCCTCAAAACCCTAGACAGTTTTATTGTGAATAAAAGGCAACAATCAATGTAATAACACAAGTGAAATGATAAGGAGGAAGAAAGGTACACTGGTTAGAAAAAGGAGTTACTTTTCAGGCAAACTTAGCAAAGGATAGTGTTGTTCCCTCTGACATTTATGTACCCACCAAAATGTCTTGTCCACATGTGAACTGAAGTTATACACCATTATGTTAAATGCTCATTTTCTCTTTGGTTCCAATATAACTGAAAAGACATGAGGGATGCCTCCTGTCCTACCATCTAGAACTTGCATGGTCTTTATCGTATTCACCCATGCAATTTTCCTATCAATTAAGGAAGTTCTGCTATCACTAGTTTGCTACTGGAAGTTCGTAACTCACATCTCACACACATAAAAATCAACATGTATTTGAGATCTCAACAGAAACTGTGGTCATAAGTGACCAGTCCACAATCTCACAGCAGCTCTGTGTAGGACAGGACTGAGCATATCTGCTGAGTCTTAGACTATTGCTTTGATTGAGTTACCATCCTTACTCTTATTCCACATAACTCAAAAAATAGAAGCCTGTAAATAATAAGGTGCTGACTTATCCTTAAGAATTTTTTGTAAACCTGGATTAGGATCTCAGTTTTTTTATTGGGCTGTTCTAGTATTTCCTGAGAATAAACTATTGGCCA
>NW_009966370.1:0-1027 GCF_000747805.2 Chaetura pelagica | reverse complement strand
ATGTTACAATGCTTGTTTAGTAATACTGAAGGCATAAACTAGCCTGACCCTTCTAGTCTACCTTCAAACACAATGCAAAACAGGGTTTGCATCAAAGTTGTGAACCTGCATTTTTTATTGGAGGACATAAAAGGTGTGTTGTCTTAAATGGTTAGACTCTGGTCAGAAGACAACCCTTCAGCATCAGCTCTGAGGTCAAGTCACATGTGTTGATGCAGAGCCTTGGAAGGAAACTGCAATCTCAGTTCATGGGTGATTTTCTTTTGGTTTATCCTGAATTTGCACTTCTTAGCTTTGGATTGTATTTTTTTTCCATTGTTGTCACAAAAGACCTACAAAATGGTAAGCATATATCCATGACTTGGAAAACAGGAAATGTATTAGAAGCTGTTAAGATGATGGAAGTGTCACAACCGTAAGTGTTTCACAGGAATTCATCATCCCATACTCACATTATACAGAGACCAGAATGGGACACAGAAGCAGGTTTTTTTTCTTTTCAGTGTTGTCTTGAAGCAATATTGCTTCTTTTTGCATTCATCCATTTTTCCAGAAGGAAACTTCAAATCCTTGGCAAAATTTAAATCAATGTCAAAGCTTTCAAAGCTGAAGATTGATTTTCTCTTTTAAAAATGACCTCCAGAGTGCCTTTCATAGCAGAGCACACAATGTGACCATCTGTTGGCTCATTCTTACCCTTGAAAAGCCCTTTCTAATGTGACAATATATTTCAGACTGCTAGCAAATAGAGTAGTATAGTTTCATAGTTATGTTCTGAATATTGAAAGACAAGGCCAAAGAGACTTATGACAGATTACAAAGCTACAAGAAAAAGTTCAATGCTTGAACCTTTTTCTTGTTCACTACAGCATAGGAAATACAGTAATTGACAAGGCAAGTGAAAAGAACCTGTTTGACTTACAAATCCATAATTGATAAATAAAATGCAGGAAACTTTTAATAAACATCACTTAGCACTCATAATTGCAAGAAAAATATTGACAAAATAGCCCAAACAACCCAAAGG
>NW_009966369.1:0-1026 GCF_000747805.2 Chaetura pelagica | reverse complement strand
TCAATATTTTCTATTTATATTATATTATTTTCTTAGCTCTATTTAACAGGGAAGTTATTTCTGAGGATGGCTGTTCTTCCCAACCATTTCCAGGGCTAAGCACAGCCAGCCTGCAAGGCAGGAGCTGTTTGTAGAGCCCTGGTAAGACGGGAGGCAGCTGCCTGAGCAGAGGCACTGCAGTGTCCTCTCTGCCAAAGTCTGCATTAAGCAACATCAACATTCACGCCAGGGAAGCAGTTTTGGCATCAAACACGAAGGCTCCATGAGCACATTCCCCACATCCAGGTAATTTTCCTCCCAGCTGTGTCCAGCCCTGGCAGCCGTGCCGGGGCAGCTGCCAGGAGCCCTGATGTTGCAGGGACTCAGCCCCCAGAACCTTTCCAGCCACGGTCCTGGGAGCAGAGTTTTGGGACTAACCTGGTAGTGCTGGTGAGGACAGACCCCTTGTGAAGCCCTAAACACTCAGTACTCAAAGGAGAGATTTAAATCAATCAAGAGGCTTCAAAAGAATAGTTCAGAAAGTACCATTTTCATCCAGATTCCGTGTGTTATGACAGATTTCAAAGTACCCTGGAAGATGTGTTTATGTGAAGAACCCAAGGCACTGACCTTCTGCTTCTCCTGCTCCACACTCTCCCCAGCACAGGCTGACAAAGAGCAAAAGGACAAAAGGCTTGTTAGTCTTTTCCCCCCAATTTTACATGTTTTGATTTAGGTTTTTTTCTTGCCTCTTGGACCAAATAGTTTTCTTTTCTCACTCTCTACCCATTTCCCCCCTTCCTTTTCTCCTGCTTTTCCTTCCTTAGTTCAGAGACACTTCAGAGCCCTGTTGACGTGGCTGCTGCTCTTTGGTGTCTTCCCCAGGTGTGCTGACCTGTGGCTCTGCAAGCCAGGAGCTGCGGGGAGGAACATCATCAGGAAGGAGCACTTGGAGGGAAGTGCAGGGGGGCACAGGGCTGCCGGGTGCTCACAGCCCTCCTGCTCCCCAGGGAGCATCCCTGCACAGAGGGACAGCCCCACACCCCC
>NW_009966368.1:0-1026 GCF_000747805.2 Chaetura pelagica | reverse complement strand
GGTTTTTTTTTTGTGTTGTAATGTCAGAATAAGGCAAGGCAAGTTAAACATGGCAGAGAACTGTGTTGTAATGCCCCTGATATGGTTTTGGTGTTCAGGTTATGGTATTTTCACTGTTACAAGATTTTCTGATTTTGTGTAGTGAATCAAGCATTTCCCTGAGAATTAAGTACTTTCCTGAAGGGATTTATTTTTTCTAATCTTGCTTTCTGGCTAGCTTACCCTTTTCCTTATCTTCATGCTAGCAAACAGACTGGAAATTTTCTTCTTTCCAACATCTGCTTGCTCTTAGACATCAGTTATAGATTATTTAAGAGTAGTTTTCCTTATGTTTTTTCTTACATGTTCCTTCTCTTGTTCTCCCTTCTGTCTCTGCTGTACACTTGCTTATTGCTCTGTCTCCCCTCTGTTCTCCACCCCTTCCCCAGCATTGGAGCTGTGCTGGCAGTGGGCCATCTAGCACTCCAGATGGTTGGTACTTACTGCTTCTGCCACAGGCTGAGGTAATGAGCTAGTTATTCCAGAAACAAATCCAAAGCTATTTACCTCAGGGAATAGTTATACTAGAATGGGCTATTGCTTGCTTAATTTCTGAAGGGTGTATATCTGGCTAGTCCAGACATCTTTCTTTAACATCACTCTGAATCGACTACAGGGATTTCTGACTGAGGCACAGAGCAGACTGTTCTAACAAAGGTGTAGTGGCACCTCTTCTCCTTGGTGGTGGTAGTCTGATGATGACTGTTACTTCAGGACTGCCCACCCTTAGTTTTCTTCACCCCATAGCTGTGTTTTCCAGCTGGAGTGTAAAGCATAAAGGAACTAAAAGCTCTTTTGCCAGCCTGTGTGATGCAGCCTCCCTCAACTTGTGAGGAATTAGCTGTGATTGTTTGGCATGATATTACTTTACTCATATGGTTAGTTGTTTCAGTGCTCTAGAAATCTTATTTCCTTGGAACCAGAGCTTTAGGTCTTGCATGTCATGATTATTCTCATGGATCTGCCTTCCCTGTAAAGGAACAGTAG
>NW_009966367.1:0-1026 GCF_000747805.2 Chaetura pelagica | reverse complement strand
ACTAAACTATTTTTGTGAGGGCACAGTTTGTTTCATTGTACACACACACAACACCCTAGTTCCACACTATCCTTGCATTTTATCATAAATAAAGTTATTGAGACCCATGTTTCTGAACAAATTGAAGATGATTTTGTGCAAAAAAGAGAAAAACACTGAAAAAAGGCAAACTTGCAAAAGTGCTTTTGTGAACAGAGAATGCTCTTTGCTTCTGACTATGCCCTCTGATAAACTATGTTTTAATATACTTACTTATGCTACTGTGCAGTTAATATACAACATCAATATATTCTGGTATAGAATAAATATGAAAACTCCAGACCCAGGAAACAAAACCACTCTGACTGACAGTACATCATCATGTCATGTGAACCATTTTAGATATATATAAACATTGCATATGCATATAAAATATTAAGGATACCCACAAATACAGACAGGGCATGTGCATGTCGACAAGAAAAGTGACACAGAAACACATACAGGGGCAGGTGTGCATGGAGATGGTGCAAAGGCAGAGAAATCATATTAAAAAAGCAACGTTCAAGGAAGTCTTAAACTCTACTGGAGCTGTGCTTGTTTACACAGTTAATGAACGTGGCTTAATTTGCGTTGGATTTTAGTAAAAGCAAAGAAACAAAACCACCTGAGTAAGCTTCTGTCCCCTTCCCCTTTATAGCTTGCGTTGACTTAAAATGAAGGGTTAAAAAAATTATGGCATGGGGCATATAGTGGCCTAAATCCAAAAGAAGTAGGAAAAGGTGTAAAAGCAATAAAAGCAGAATGGTTTTGTGCAGTTAGCACCTGACTTCACACAGGTCATTGCGGCAGGGCTGGGAAATTACTTTGTCCCTTCTTGGTAAAGTGGAAAGGGATAAGAATATCAACTGTGAAAATATGAACTCATATCTACTTAAAAAAAGATAATAATAAAAAAAGGAAACTCCTCACTGTAAGCTCCACCATTAAGGGTCCTCTTCAGATCATTCTTCATCAAAATCATAGAATTGTTTTGATTGGAAAAGA
>NW_009966366.1:0-1025 GCF_000747805.2 Chaetura pelagica | reverse complement strand
ACCTGCCACTGTCAAGTTTCCATTATAATTCATATGTATCAACCAAACTATTCAGAGCTGAGTTTCTGCTTGTCTTTCTGTTGAGAAACTTTCCCAAACTTCATTTCAGGTCGTAACTGAAATATTCATTAGTGTGTAATGTATACCTGTGGGACTTCTAACAAAATGCACAATAGATATGGATTCAGGATGGTATAATTACATTTTTCCATGATACATGGTGAGCAGAGGAAGTTCAAGATTAGATTTTCTTGCTGTATTATACCATTTGAAAGAAAATGTCAGACACATCATGCTAAATGGGATGACATTCTTTCTACCCAAGCACAGACAGTACGCTAATGAGCCAACTCTTCTGTCAAATTTGGAACATGCAGGAGTTGACCAGAGAGCATGTCAAGAAAGCTTCTGTAGTACATGATTTAACTAGTAAATAATACGAAAAGTAGGTCAATTGGTGTTCATCACTCTCCTAAACCAGTGAATTTTCACTGAAAATTACTGGATAAATGGCATTAAAAAAAGATGTGCGGAAATTTGGAACTCACAAATTAGTAGAACATCATCAGATAATCCTTTGCTAGGAAGTTAGGTAAGTTGGAGAAATACACTGAAGCATACTCAATTGATGAGAGTGAAACTTTTCAAGTAGTTTTGGAAACACTAGCAAAGCCAAAATCAAGAGTCAGGAGTATCTCATAAGAGGTGAATAAGCACTCGGAAAAGTGCTCTACCCATCAGCAAATCTGATGTGCAAGGCACAAACACTGATGACTAGTTATCCTCTTGTGCCTTTTCACTGACTAGTGGATATACTTATCAGGTGAGTAACTGACTCACAACACTAGTGTTAATGACAAAGCCTGGACTCGGTTCTTAACTTCAGCATAGTCTGATGACAGTCAGATGTAGAGTTGCCAATGAAGTACTGGGACTAGAGCTGTCTATATGAAATGCCCATTGCATCTCCTCACTAAGCTAGATTTATTGTCTTCAGCTCAGCTGAAAAAAAAAAAAAAAAAAAA
>NW_009966365.1:0-1025 GCF_000747805.2 Chaetura pelagica | reverse complement strand
AACACTTCCAGGGATGGAGCTTCCACAACTTAATATAGGTGTATGCTTTCTGGTTTTGAACATGTATTTAGTCCTCATTGGTAAGCTTTTAAAAAATAATTCTAGGGAACTCCCTAATCCATTGACTGCTTTTAGAAAGGTTTTGTTCTGAAGTAAACTTTATCAGTGTGGACATTGTAGCAGGGAAGGAATTTCTTACTTCTGGTGGAGATCATGGGTTTTGAATTTTTTTTTGCTTCTTCCAGTACAAATGATGTTTGTGCTGCTCTGGGAGATTTTAATTGGGGTGTAACTTGCAGAATTTCTCACCTCTTTTGAAGAACTCAGCTGCAAAATCCTTGGTCACAATTGACTTTTTTGTAGAAATTGAAAGTTTTACTGTAAATAAGGTGTTTTTTGAATACCAGTCTTGGTGCTTTCATCTTTGTTAGGCACTTAAATATACAGTAGATACTTTGAAAAATGCAGAACATTCAGCAAATGACATTTTCATACAGTGAATGCTGTTTCATGTATGACTTTTTGCTCTTAAGGTTCAACTGCAAAGGAAGCAGTAGGACAGGTATCAGTTACCCTGTTTGCTGTTCACAGTAGAGTTGAAGTGACGCCTCTGAAGTACAAAGTCATTTACAGCTGAATATCAGCTAGCCAGGAAGGATAAATTGATTGCCACCTACTTAGCAGAGGTGTCAACGCAGAGTGATTTAGGTCTTGCATTCTGGAGTAGCTACTGCTTGTCACTAGGGAAAATACACTGACTTACATTAACTATTTATCTCTTCAAAAACAGCTATTCTTGTGCTTCTAACTCAGGACCTAGTGTGCTTGCAGATTTGAGCCCAAGATAGACTGTAATCCTTAGCCATACAAAACCAAAGATCTCTGAATCAAATAAAATACATTTTTTTAAATACTCCATGATATTTTGCTCTCACTTAAACAGGAAGAAAGCAAGTATCTGTAGGATTTTCAGAGTTGAAAAGTTCTCTCGATTTAAGTTGCTTCAACAGAGGAAATAAAAAGAA
>NW_009966364.1:0-1025 GCF_000747805.2 Chaetura pelagica | reverse complement strand
GTCTTACTGCAAGCCCCTGAAAAAAGTCCCTCCTCAGCTTTCCTGAAGGCCCCCTTCGGGGTGGCCATAGATCTTTGTTGTGACTTGTTGAAGAATGGTACTCAGCAAGGAAAAGGGCCAAACATGCCAGGAGTTGAAAGCAGTTGAAAATAGTTGTGATTTGAATTTTATGGTCTTTCCCTCATATACATTTGCTAAAGTACTAACATTTTTAAGTTGATGCACACTTGTATAACTCAGACAATGAACTGACCTAATGATTTTGTTGCTGAAATGTCTCAAATTTACGGTATGAGGTAATGATGTTTGAGTCTCAAGGGAAATGGATTTATAGTGATGTGGGAAAGAGAAAGTTAATTTGATTATGGGGCAGAAGATAAAATGATTCTTACTAACACAGAAGAAGGTTGCTGGTTGCTTGGCCATGTCTTAGACTAGAAAAGTGGGAGGAACAGAAATATAAGACCAAAAGACAGATTCTGAAAATGCCTGTCAATAATACTGTTTTAATTTTTATTTTCTACTATTTTTACAAAATGTTCTTACAAGTTTGATAGATCCATGAAACTGACACGTTCAGAAAGTTAAGTAATGCATTGAATTAGTCGTGTTATTTTTCCATTTTTGAAGTCTGTAGGCACAAGCAGAGCTCTGTCAGTAGGAATAACAAGAGGGCAAGAGGTGCAAGTCATTTAGCATCCCAAAATTGGAGGAGATGTATTGTCTAGCCCATACGCTGGTGTCATGTGAGATGACCCTGTTCCCAGACAATTCCAGAAGGATGGCTGTCCTCTTGAATTTAGACATCTAATAGGCACCATTATTCCATAACCTCTGAGTAACCTTTTCCAGGGTATGCCAATGGATGCAGAGGGGTCCTTTTTTACAGCTGCCAGCTCTTCACTGTAGGGGAACATCTATTATTTTTCTGACATTCTATGAATTAAAAACTTGCCAACATTTAGATCCTCTCTCTATCACTTGTAACTTAGGTGCTTGATGTGTGCTATTGTCTCATATTCATT
>NW_009966363.1:0-1025 GCF_000747805.2 Chaetura pelagica | reverse complement strand
AAAAAAAAAGTGACCTTGAGAAAATGCTTTGGGAGCCTTCTGGGTGAAGATATGTGTGTGAATGTTTAAATGTTACATTGTGTATACTTACAATTTTGAAGTTATTTGAGATTGGGAATCTCTGTAGAGGCTTTGCATTGTAATTAATAACTTTGCTTGTCAAAGTTATGCTCTGGATCATTTCTGAAAGGTCAGGTTTAAATAAAAGCAAAGGCAAAATAGTCTTTGTAGTCTATGATACTCTTAAGAAAAGAGAAGCAAAAGGTGGTTGTTGGGTTTGGCTCCATCATATTGGGCCATAAGATGGGAGCACCATAATGTGCTGTAGGGGAAGACGGCATTGCTAGATATAGAGGCACAGATTGTTTGCATAGGGCTTGTTACAGAGAATGAAAGATCTCTCTTGTCCAGTCAGCCTTTAAGTTAATTCTTTCCTTTTCTCTCCTGGTAGATGTTGGCCTAGAGGGACCCAGTGCTCAAACTCCTGGAAACAGCTACACAGGCCTTCCAGAAGAAACTGACCTACAACCAAAAATAGCGCAGAAAATAGTCTCAGTGGTGGTTGCTCGTGTGTTCTCTTTGACTGTGGGAAGGTAGACAAGAGCTTTGGTCAAGAAGGCCTCATCTGAACCACTTGATCCCAAGTGCTTGGCAAATACCAGTATCAACATAACTTAACACTTTGTTCTTGCTAGATTTCTCTTCTCCCAAAAGCAGTGAAGAAGGTCAGTGATTCTTTATTGAGATGAGGTATCTTATTTCAATGGTCACTAGTCTCTCTTTGTCTATGTGTAGAAAGGAAGACCTCCTGTTGTTTTGGTGTGACTGCTAAGGTTATTTTTTAGGCTGGTTGTATTTGGCTAATGATAAAAAAGGCTGCAAAATCTGCTGTTTGATATTTTCCATAAAGCCCTAGCTCCTGGAGTCAAGTGTATTCCAAAAAAGGGGGAGGATTTTGGTTTCCACTTATGTCGGGGAGAAGTGCAGGAAACCTGGAGGAAACTTTACTAATAAGCATTAAAAAA
>NW_009966362.1:0-1024 GCF_000747805.2 Chaetura pelagica | reverse complement strand
ACTTCTCAATAGATACTATCCCTGTGTTTTCATAAATATACCTTTATTTATTTACTTTTTATTTATTTAAGACAAAATTATTTGTAGCATAAGTAGCAGGAGTGGTATAACTTAACTTCTGTCAAATTTGTACTCAGGGTTGTTTCCTGATTTTCCTACTGGTTTGCCTGGAATTTTGGCAGTAATTCCTGTGACTAGTTCACACTTATACATTTATTGTTGGGTTTTTCTTCACGCAGACATTGACTCTCATGAAATTTATAGAAATATATATATTGGACTGTTCTAAGTTTGTTTGCAATTTGCTGGTCAGCTCCAAAGTTGTCTGTGAAAAACTAGCAAAAAGAGGGCAGATAATGGGAAGACAGCATGCTCCCATTAACTGCTTTTGTGGAAGAGAAATTTAGTTTCTTTTTAAAAGGCACTATTTCATCTTACTTAGACTAACTTTGGTTTTGCTTTGCTGAAGACACAGACAACAACAAAGCCAGAATTAATTAATTACATTTTTTCATTCTTGTCAGGCCTGCATTTTTTATGCATAAAGACACATATGGACATATTTATAAATGTATATGCATGCATATACAGAGAGAAAGAAAACTTTAAAAGTTTAAAATGTCTGATACTTTTAGAGTTATTCTGCCTGCAATTACAGGAAATACTTGGCCAATACCAGCTTTATTCTCTGAGCCATGACTCGGTGCCTTTCCACATCTCTCTGCACCTTGGCTATTTTAAAAGGCCCTCTTAGGAGATAGAGATATTTCTGCCATTTGGAGGATGAGCTCTTTGCTTTATTACATTGCATCTCGTCATGTCAAGCTCGGAACAGCAGCATCAGAAAATAAGCAGTAAGCCCTGTTCTCCCTAAGCTGTCCCACTGAGCTATAGCAAGATAGTAAGAGCAGGAGTCTAAGCCTAAAACTGAATGAAGGGGCCAAGCTTTAGCTTCTGTCACAGCTCTGAGGCACCTGGGCAGCTTGCCTGGGGCTGGCTGAGGGTGCTCAGTGTCTGCAGAACC
>NW_009966361.1:0-1024 GCF_000747805.2 Chaetura pelagica | reverse complement strand
TTTTTTTGCATTAACACAGGAGGAAATAGGTGTTGGTACAATCAGAAAGGAAGACACATTTACATCTCCCAGTTTCAAAACAAAATGCTTTCAGCAAAAAATACCAGATTATTGATGCAGAGAGCAAGGAAGTTGCAAAGCTGCTTAAGATTTCAAGAAGATGTGAGGCTTTTCACTCAGTGCTGTAGCTGGGGAAAGTAAAAATATTCTTTCAGTACGATTTAGTAACTCAATAAAAAAAGTCAAATAGATTAAATGCTGCATCTGCTCTTATAATTATATTAACAAAGTACTGATAGAATCATGCATGTTTTCCCCTTGTGTACCATACCCCGGGCAAAGATGTACTGTAGCTGTACATATTTCCTGTGTTATAAATTAAAACACAAGCCAAATTCACCCTTCCTGCAATGCTATTAAAAATCAAGGAAAATTACTCCAGGGATAAATCTGGCCCAGAGATGTTTCTCAACAAAGATGAGCTTCAGAATAAATTCTGCAAAAATAGGTCTGTGAGGAAATACTTGAAACATTTTCACTGATGTTCCCAGAGCACTTGTTTAAAAATATATTGGAATGGATAGTTCCCACTATTAAATAGGTGGAAAATTTGAATACAATGTTTTAGAATACTCTGTTTCCAGGAGATCAACCTTATATTCTTGAAGTCTGGACTGGGGAGAGGGGGCAGGTTATCAGTATTGTTGGTGTTTCATTCTTTCATTTTCAGGGTTATTTTGGGGGAGGGTAGGGAATGGATTGTGGTCATTTTGGGTGTTTTTTTTGTGTTTCTGTTTTGGTTTTTTTAAATACCTGTCTGTAGTCTTAAATAAAGGCTACTTTATATGCAGCTCAACATGGATACCAAGAATTGAGGTGCACAGAAATTATAGATATACTTAGAGAATCAGACCCTGCATTCAAGCAATTAAAATTTTTTACATTGTGATCACACAATCAGATTAGCACCAGGTCATCAGATCAGCACCACGTTAGAGTCGCAGCTGGCACAAGCTGGAGCTAG
>NW_009966360.1:0-1024 GCF_000747805.2 Chaetura pelagica | reverse complement strand
ATCAGTACAGCAGGATCAGTACAGCAGGATCAGTACAGTAGGATCAGTACAGCATTTCATGCTTTTAAGAGCTATATAAGAAGAAAAAAAACCAACAAAGCTACAACTTTAGCCACTGCCATTTTAAACGAACCCTAACCAGCTGGCTTTGCTTCTGAACAGCCAAGCTTTGCTTTGTGATGATGTTTCTGTATCACAAGTGGGGCTTCCCACATGCAGTCTGCTCTGCTGAACACCTCTCTTTTGGTTCAGGTATGTTGGGAAGGAATATAAAGAAGAAAAAGGACTTCTCCATCATTTCAGTGACGTGGAACGGCAAATGACTGCCCAGTACTACGTAACAGAATTCAACAAAAGGCTGTACGAGCAAAAGCTCCCTACCCAAATCTTTTATATCCCATCTGCAGTGCTCCTGGTAAGAACTTGTCTTCTAAGCAATACAAAGGGACTGGTGGGAAGAGTATCTTAAGTCAATTTTGATTTGCAACTGAAAGCTACCCCTTAGAACTCAGAAACTCACTCATAAATGGAGCCCTGGAGTTACTGAGCCTTTTATATCATGTAACAGTATATGAACATCTGTTTTCAGGGATAGTTATAAAATCTGAACAGCCAAGTGACCCATTTTGAGCACTAAAAAAATCGCCCAGCCTCATGAGAACCCAGCCAGTGAGGTTCTTGCAGACAAGTCAGTTTGCTGCAGGACAACTCTGAGGCCTTTTCTGCGTGACGCATCATTTCCTCTCTGCTCGCATGATGGTCATTAAGACTCTCTTCTCAGATCCTGGAGGACAGAACCATAAAAGGATGCGTAAGCGTGGAGCCCTACATCCTCGGGGAGTTTGTGAAGCTGTCCAACAACACTAAGGTAGTAAAGAATGAGTACAAAGCCACAGAGTATGGCCTGGCCTACGGCCATTTCTCCTACGAGTTCTCCGGTGGAACAGATGTTGTCGTTGATCTGCAAGGTCTGTGTGGCAGTGAATGTCCTTTCTTGCGTGTCCCTCGTGTTGCAGAACATGCT
>NW_009966359.1:0-1024 GCF_000747805.2 Chaetura pelagica | reverse complement strand
TCTTATGTTGGAGGCTTCAGAACTGGACACAAGACTTCATAGGCAGTTTTGACACAGGTCATAGGCCAAATTCTCCTCAGCAGTACATCTGGGCTAGATAAACCCTCATGCTCCTTAGTATTTGGTGTCACTTGCAGAGCCTTACACCTGTTATTCTGGGGCATCTGGAAAGGTGAGGTAGTTACAAGGCACATGGTCCTGCTGCACTAGACAGGAACTTGTTGCTATTTTCTCTTATCCCTTGAGTCACTGTGGACAGAGAATAGGGGATCCTCCTTATCATGCATCCTGCCTGTTGGGCCTGTCTCAGGGATGGTAGGATGTGATAATATTAATCTATCTCTCTCTCACACTCCCTAGTATTCTTCAGCTTACACTCCTCCTTCTGGTGCTCTGTCACTAAGCAGAGGAGTTCCTCTACCTGGGTGTATTCCCACAGGTGTGTTCAGTATTGCCATCTGGCACTAGCATGAGAACAGAGCACAGTGTGCAGCCAAACACCTGAGTTCCTATCAGACCTCCATTGGGGAAGCTGAGTCAGTTTTGTGGGTGCAGAGTTTAGAGAGATCATGGCTTTCTACTGGCTGGATGCCATTGCCCCCTAGCCAAGCTGACAGAGTACCAGCACCCTTCCTGCAGCCCCTTCCTGTGGTGCATCCTTCCATACTACCAAATGCCATCCCATGCCATTTCTGACTCACCACACCCTGTTTGCCCACTTAGGTTGCTGGCAAAATCTAAAGGGTTTTTTTCATACATTCAGTGAGGCTTGCCCATGGTTCTTCCTAGCCCTGCTCAGGTTTTGTCAGCTGCTGTCATGGAGCTGTGGGCTCCTGGCACCTCTTTCGGCTCCCCTGGAGGATTCACTAATTCAGGAAACCCCCCATGCACCATGATATAATGGTCTGCTGCCAATGGTGCATCACTGGAGCTGCTCACCTCAGCAACCAAATATGTGTATCTGTTTACATATGTGTCTATATACACACATATGATTAAAAAAGAAAAAAAGCAAAAAAAAAAA
>NW_009966358.1:0-1024 GCF_000747805.2 Chaetura pelagica | reverse complement strand
GCTGATGGGCAGCAGGCCTCTCCAGCTGGGTTTTGATGGTTGGCACTTGCACTCATGGACCAAATCGACAGCAAAGCCAAGGTCCCTGTCAGCTGCCATGGAGTTCCCAACATGGGAAGGGATCCAAACCATGTGCTCCTGCACGGGACCTTCAGGCCTGAGCACTCAGACCTCTGTATTTTAATGAGAATGTTTATGAGCAAGATATGACTAAGGACTGGGGAATCCAGACTGCTGGATGTAATGTGATTTAGGACCTTTTGGGATGAAGCTGCTTTATGAATGCCAGACACAGCACCATTACTTTCAATTCAGCTTCTATAACTTTGGCAAAAACGTCCCTGTCAGTTTGAAGCTTGGCCTGCTTGTCCTGGGCTTGGGAGGGAACCTTTTTCTCCAAATCTGAGGAATCTGGTTTGGCTGAATTTCAGTTCATTTTATGCAAAAAAGTTGAAAACATTTGACACTAAGACCCTTTTCTGAACTCAGCTCAAGACAGCTTTGTCTTTAAATATCAAATTTGGCAAGCTCTTGTGAGGCTCTTTTTTGGAAGATTTTTTTTAAAAAAACAACACATTCCCCCTCATTTCTTGCTGACATATGTCCCAGTTGCCATTCTTAATCTAGTTTCTTAAATAGTTTACTACTGTTGGTACATAAGGTACTTTTATTCTTAAGACTGAACAACATATATTTCAATATGTTTAAATAACATTTGAAAACCAGTTTGCAAACAGGACACTGCACCACCCAGCGTTGTATCTAATTACATCTTGTACTGCATTTCACTTGATCCAAAGATCTTTCAAGTTCATCTTAGGGCTCCTTTCAACTGCCTTCAGCTAATAGCACATATGAAATTAAGCAAAGATTTTTTTTTTCTGAAAAACAGAAGAGCTCCTAAATGTACTGGATTTTTTAACTCGCTGAAGGAATATACTATTTGAAAATAAAAGAGAATTTTAAGCAATATTATACGTGGGACATACACACACATATACATCAGTATCTGAAAAAAAAAAAA
>NW_009966357.1:0-1022 GCF_000747805.2 Chaetura pelagica | reverse complement strand
TCCAGGAATGGGCCTCCCATTTCCACAGCTGCTCCCACCCATCTTCTGCAGCTTGCTCCTGGGCAGGAGCAGCAGCAGCAGGAGGGCTGGCAGGGGGAGGGAGATCTGTGGGTGGCATTGTCCCTCTGAACAGCTCTGCTTCCTTTTCCCTTTTTACAGGATGCACCGTTCCCCAGACCCTTCTCATACATCAAACTGCTTGTGAAGAGCAACTGGGGAAACCCTGACTACACCTGCGTGTATCGAGTGCAGGTTCACGGGAAGATGGCAAAACCAGAAGGCGTCAACGGAAACTGAGGGAAGAGGGGAGGAGAAGAAGGAGAAGGGGGCAGGCGGGGGTGGGGAGAAATAAAGGTGGCAATTCAGGTCCGTGTAGGAG
Source organism: Chaetura pelagica (assembly GCF_000747805.2). Taxonomy (NCBI): domain Eukaryota; kingdom Metazoa; phylum Chordata; class Aves; order Apodiformes; family Apodidae; genus Chaetura; species Chaetura pelagica. Next base: position 643 of record NW_009966357.1, on the reverse strand, counting down.
ATTTGTCTGCAAAGTGGGGTCTGCAAGCATGTTCCTTGTGGGGAGGGCGGGAGCATGTGGAAAATGTTGGGACTGCTGCTGTGCCAAACCAGGGTGCGTTTACCCGGTGTGCACTACTGCAATCCTCATGGCAAGCCCAGGTACTTCTTTATTCCTGCTCTGCACAGAAAAGGGTGCTCGGTGGTAAATCCCCAGGGCCAGCACCCCTTCCCTGTATCACAGGGCTTCTTTTATCCACAAGAAATGCCAAAATTCTCTCTTCTCTAAGTGTACTGATACAACTCCTCTGTGGGATGGGTTAACTAGTGCTTTGCTCCCACTTCAAGTGGTCGCGCTTCTCCTCTTCGCTAGGCCTGCTCAGAGGGTAGGGTGGAAGCTTTGGTGAGCAGGGGGTCCTGCCAGCCTGAGGACAGGCTGTTTTAGTTACTGAAAGAAGAAGGTTCTTGGTTATCTGCTTTGCTTAGGGCTTAAGGCTGAAGACCTCAGTGCTTACTGTTGTTTATTCAGCTCTTCTTCATGCTCAGGATGCTGCAGTAAACATCCCCTGGCATGGGTCGCGCTGACCCGTTTTGTGCAGCAACGTCGCTGCTGCTCAGTTTTTTCTTAGGAACGAGGAATCATAGAATGGTTTGGGTTGGAAAGG
>NW_009966356.1:0-1024 GCF_000747805.2 Chaetura pelagica | reverse complement strand
CTGGTTCAGTGGTCTCTCTTGTTTCCTTGGAGATCTGCCAAAAGCCATCTTGTAGAAATAAAAAAAAACTTGATAGAGAAGAAAGCAAATAATGTATTTGTAATGAAAATAAAGGAACTTGGCCTACTTTTATGTTTTTAAGGTGCATTTTTTGGTCAAAGTTTCAAAAGGATTTACCACTTCCCCTCTTAATCAATATCCTTATTCTTCAAGTAAACAAATAGATTAGTGCTTACTGACATACAACTGGATTTTTGTTTTGGTTTTTTTTGTAGTCTGTCATTGTGCCTGTTCACAACAGCGAATGCTGGTTAGATGAATGCTTGAAGTCAGTTTGGGAACAAGATTTTGAAGGAACCATGGAGCTGTCAGTTTTTAATGATGCTAGTAAGGTATGTTTCAGAGCTTATTTTAATTGCTGTCCAAGTAAATAGTGTCTCTGATAGGAATTTTTGGCTTGGGCTGTGGTTCAGCAAAGGAGGTACAACAGCTGTGTCTGTCATCATTTTTCTAGGATGGTTCATCTGCAATAATTGAGAAATGGAAGATCAAGCTGGAAGATGCTGGTGTTCCAGTAATCATTGGTAGTAATGATTCATCTCAACCTCGAGGTGGTATGTAGCTTAACAGTGATTTTTTGGGGAGTTAAGTTTTCATCACAAACATCTTCTGTTTCTCAGTTTGAAAAGTGTCTTGTAGCCACTTGCATTGCATTGGAAAATAAATACATTGTTTTCCACAGCTCACTGTACAAAAACTCATTCCAATTTAGAATTAGGCCTGGTTGGTTCTGGCACTGTAGTATTTCTTTATACATCCAGGAAAGAAGAACTTGGCATAATGCTTGTGCTCAACTCTGCAAAGTATTTTTTTTAATTGTAGTATATGCAACATTGTTAATGCTTACAACTTTAATGTGCCTTTCTGATACCTGATTTATCTTCTGGAGATGGGTTTTAAGGTGAAAAAAATACTATATTTTGTGCCTAATGATTGAAAAAGTAAATGCATATTTTTCAGTGTT
>NW_009966355.1:0-1024 GCF_000747805.2 Chaetura pelagica | reverse complement strand
AAAAAAAAAAAGCAACAAAAACAACACCTGTAACTTCATGATAGAAATGTCTGAGTATTCCAGGTTTTAATTCAGGTTTCAGATATTCAGATTTTACTCATTATTTTAGCCCAATTTATTCCAAGAAAAAAGGTATTCACCTCTTCCTATCCCAGACCACTCTTCTCTTTTTTAGCTGGATTGACCAAAAAACCACAAATTGACAGGACTGATACTGATCTGAAGACAAGAAGTACTTTTTTGTCTTTTATCCTCTACCTTTTTTTTCCCCCAGTTGCATGAAGAACTGTTCATTCTTCCTAGGAAGCAGAGCAAGTTAAGCAGCTAAATGACTCTGGCTTTGCATCTTGCATATCCTGGTGAGGGTGGAAAAATCTTCTCATGTCCCTCAAATAGAAGGTGCATCTGACTCAGATTCCCATGCACCTAATCACTAAATTAATCTTATTCCTGTTCTCTGATTTATTCTTCACCCTTTCTAATAATTCTCAGAGCTCTTTATACATTTAACTTTCACTTGTACCTTCCAGGTTTATCAGCCCTACTGTTTATTTAACTGTTGAATGAAAACATACTTCCATACTTAAAAGATGCTTCTTTTAAACCTGCTGATGGACAATTTCATATAGTACCACTTCTCTCATACACCAGGAAACAATGATTCCCCACCTACTTTCTTCACAACATCCATGACTGCATTTCCCTCTTGCTTATACCCTTTCAATCCATTTTCCTACATGGAAGAGCACTAATCTAGCTACTCTACTTGTACAGCATCTGTCTGTACCTTTATTCAATGATAGCTGCATCGTTCTCCTTTGGACATGAACCTTCTGCTACCAGCAGCTACTGAAGGACCTGCTCAGCTGCACTTTCCATGAGGTCTTTTGGCCTTGATCTTGGCCCACACCAACAGCCCAGAGAGCTGACTACAAGTCTTCTTCCTCTGCCTCCAGAAACCTCATAGCCCTGTACAAGGGATGTCCTGGTTTGATGAGTAAAAGGAAAATTGGCTTCATCCTGG
>NW_009966354.1:0-1024 GCF_000747805.2 Chaetura pelagica | reverse complement strand
TATGAAGAAAATTAACCCTATCCCAGCCAAACCCAGCACATCAGCCCTCTTTCTTTTTACTACTGAACATTAGCTTAACGTACTGTCTTCTAAGTGTGTGTGGTGGAAGCCCATGCAACGACTGCTTGTGCAAGACCAAACTTATGTGCATGTTAACTAACCTGGCTCTTACATGTATATAATGGTGAATAGGGAAGAACTATTTGACTTTCTGCCATTCCTCCCTTCTCCTTTCTTCTCTTACCTGAATGGTTTGGATGTTTTCTTCAGTTATTCCTAGGTTTGGATAAGCCTTTGCAGTTTTAGTAGCTTAACAGCTGCTGAATTTAGAGATTTATAGTCATAAATATTTTATAGTAGCATTAGAAAAAAGTAATCCCATCAGCCAATTCACTGATCACAGTGTCTCATTACAGGTGCAAGATAAAGGTAAGAAAACACCACAGATTATGGTGACCAACAAAATAACAATGTAATGATCCTTCCCCTTTGGTATCCCTAAGTGTCATCAATTCCCAGCAAGTGGATGATGAGCTGAAATGAGAGAACAGAAGAATAAGAAATGGTAAAACTAAAAGGTCAAGCTGATTATTTGAAAGCAGCTGGTATGAAAGAAATCTGAAACAGGAAATAGTTCAGGAAAAGAGAATGAAAATGGGTGGGGAGAAGAGATAAGCTTTGAATGAGTAAAGACAATCAGTGTGTTGAACAGACACTTCAGGAGTTACTGGCAATCACATAATGCCTGCTGAAGGTTGAAAAGAGCATCTCTTATGCCTTCCTTGCCTCAATGAAGCATCACACAACAGGCAGAAGATTTTAGTTCCAGAGTTTGTCTGGATGCTGCATCAAAAAAATAGACCCCACCAGTGTCCTAGAGGTCTGCATTCCTTAGTTATACATAAGCAGTTTACAGCAAATTGTTGATTTGATCTACAGTGGAAGGCAAAGTGTCCAATATTTCTGACACTCTGAAGGAAAGGAAAATTCCTACTTCAGTTCCTCAATCTGGCAAGAAAATAGT
>NW_009966353.1:0-1024 GCF_000747805.2 Chaetura pelagica | reverse complement strand
TGTCTAGAATCTCCACAGAGCTACATGTGTGCTTTTTCTCATGAACTTCTAGGTGAGGTGGAATAGAATGAGATTCCATGTCTTCTGTAATTCCAGTAGCTTTCTCTCAGCAAACATAAATGGTGAAAATGAAGTTTTCTGTAGTATTTTATCATTACTCCACACATGCTTTTGAACTACATTACAAATACCAAATAATTTAGAATGGACTGTGTTCCCTTCCACAAATACAGTTAGTTCTTTAATGGTTTTGAAGGGGAAAATGTCTTTCTAATCTCTTCTTCAACCTGGATTTTACTACACTTAGAAATGCATGCAGGAGAGCAGTTGGGGAATATGGGAAAGGGAAGAAAAAAATATTCTTAGGGGAAACCACCCAGACTAGGAAAAAGCAAGCCAAAATCTGTTGTCGAAGGACTATTTGCCAGTTATCTTCAGTGAAGAAAACTACTGGCAGATTAGGTGGTTGCCTGCTGCTTTCAGTGTACCAAAAGCAGGTTCGCATGTGTGTTCAAAACAATTGTCAGATACTTTATTGAAAGCTTACCCAGTTCCTGTAATGTTAAGCATTTCTTTTCAATGCCAATGTTTGTTTGGTTCGTGTGTGCAACAGAGCTGTAACGCAGTACCTCTTTTTCCCCGAAGGCAACTGTAGCAAAACTTAATTCACATGTTTTGCACTTTCCAAGTGTCTTGGAACACCCATTTATCTTTGTAGTTGATCAAAAGCTAGACAAAGCTTCAGTGTCACCTTGCTGTGTCTAGGAAAGGATGTATCTTCCTGTTACTGAACTAAGTCAGGTATAGTTTTGATGATATCATGTGATGCTATATTTATTGCTTTCTTGAAGGTAAGAGGAGTAAGATTATCATAGATGTGCTAAATGTCCTTCCTTCTATATACTCATTACCAGGTAATTTTAAACTTTAAAGGAAAAATACCTCTATTCTAGCTCATAGTATGTTTTTATAAACAAATTAAACAGTATCAAAAGCATGTTGTCTTTACCTAATGAAGGGGGGG
>NW_009966352.1:0-1024 GCF_000747805.2 Chaetura pelagica | reverse complement strand
CCATGAAAAAGACTTTTTCTCATGTTTAAATGAAATATCTTTCTTTCAGTTTGTGCTGGTTGCCTCTTGTCCTGCCACTGGGCACCACAGAGAAAATTCTGTCTCCTTCCTCTGTACTGTCTCCTCATTAGTTTTTGATATAGAAGGAAGGAATGAAATTTCTCTTTTCCAGACTGAGCAGTCTCTCAGCAATTTCTCATAAAACTGGGAGTGAAACATTGCAGTCTCTTCATCGTATCTGTGGTCCTTTGCTGGGCTGACCATTCTTTTCGGTTTTGTTTCAAGAACATGCTAGTGAAATATATATTTTCTGTTTATTGCTTGGTATTGCAATAATAAGTGATTCACTATATCACCCTTAGAGTCCAAGAGACCCTTTGCATTTTAAACAACCTCCTTACTACAAATATGCTGTAACAGATGGAGATGTCAGATAATCCAGGAAAAATGCTTCTCTGAACCCAATTTCTATTCTATTCAAACAACTTCTGACCAGTCACCCATCATTTCTAAGGACTACCAGATGCCTCAAGATGGAAGCATCTTGTGCAAACGCAGAGTTCACTTATTATCTTAGCTAAATATGTGTCTTCATTTTTTAGGAGAATCCAATCCATTTTCCCCTGGAGGGATCTCAGGATGTTCCTAATAAAATAAGAATATTACCCATTCTCTTGTCAGGTTTCCCACAGTACTGATCAGTGGCAATTATTACTTTGAATAGGAAAGTTTCTTGTTTACTTTTATGTTTATTCTGATCCCCCTACCAATGTTTTAGAGGTTTTTTTCCCCTTTAATAACACACTTCATCATCTGTGCTGTTATTTTTCCAAAGTTTATAACTAGTCAGCCCCCCAAACAACTCAGTGAAAATACAGGGTCTTAAATTTTCAAAATAAATCAACTAGTCACTTGTTAGACAATAGTGTTTTATTGTAACCCCAGAAGCATTTGGCACCTATAAATTATAATACCATACAGGATTTAATCAATATTAGGTTGCCTTGAACCCAAATACGAATAT
>NW_009966351.1:0-1024 GCF_000747805.2 Chaetura pelagica | reverse complement strand
AAGGCTTGTAAGCAAGGTCTTCACTAGATGGACATGACAATATTCCCCACAGAAACAAGCTCTTCACTCAGCTGGTAGGTCAGGCTCTCTCCACAGCTGCAGGCAGAGGTCTCTACCATGCTGAGGGAGCAATGGCTGCACCCTTCTGTGGTCACTGGAGCAAAGGAGATGGTCTGCCCCAAACCCTGGAGATGTCCTTGGGGCACACCACCTCTCCACAGTGCCATACTGCCAACATGAGGCCTCCCACATCACCCTGCCACTCTACATCTCCTGCTACTTCCCATCAGCAGCAATCCCAGAGATGCCTGTTCCCTTCTCCTCCACTCCAGGAGACACAGGGAGACTCCTTCAGACTTTGCTGTGCACTTCTTAAAAGCCTGTATTAGGACTAATAGGTGGTGGGTGTCAGGAGAGGTTCCCACAACCCAAGAGTTACGAGAGCTCCATCACCTTCTTGCTGAAACTTTTCCTGCTGTGACTCCTCCTGAGGTACCCAAAAACCTATAGAACATCTTGGAAAGACCAGTGTTTTGCAACAGGGTTGAATATGATGCTGAAATGCATAGGGGAGGCTATCTCAGGCCTCCTTCAGGGAAGCATCCCACCTCAGAAATCTTGGCTAGACTTGATTATAAACTGATCTTTCTCCTCTGTTTGTTTTCAAAACACCAACTTGGGTGGAATTAAGTGCTGCCTTGGCAAAAGCCTCATAAAAGGCTCCTGACTAATGTAGGCAATCATGCTGGTGTCACCTACTTGTCATCACTTTAAGGTAATTTAGCAAGCTGATGCCTTTGTGTGAAGAACTAATGACATAATTTTAATCTGAAAGAGAATCAGACACAGGAAAAGAAGCTTTTAGCATCACCCTAAGGAATAAAATTAATGTAGAAGGTCTGCACAGTGCCAGGGCTGAGCTGAAATTCAGCCTGTTCTGCATACACAGTTTTAAGCATTCAAGTATTACTAAAACACTTGCAAATCTGAAGTGAATGGGCAGTTATTTTTTAATTGGCTTAAA
>NW_009966350.1:0-1023 GCF_000747805.2 Chaetura pelagica | reverse complement strand
TTCTACTTCAGTGTTCATATATGCTATAACATACAAACATGTAAGCTAAGTTTAGGACACCAACATTTACATTCAGTTTTGCTGTAACTTTTTCTGAAAAGGTCACAAAATCACAACTCTGTACCAGTAAACAAAATTACTCAATTAGGGCTGCTGAAGAAGTAAAAAGACAGCATAAATTACTACTATAATAAGAGTTTCAAAGGAGCAGAAGAATGGTAGTTGTAGTTAAGGATATGCATTAAAAATATCTTAAAGTTTGCTTGCATAGTGCTAGCTAGCAATGTGTGCTTTATTCCAGAGTGCCAGCCTATATTTTTGGATCATCTTTCAGGAGTGAAAGGATATAAGGCAATTAATGGTGTTTTGTGGCCTTCTGCACCGGCAGTTCATCCTTTTGGCATTGAAACTGATTTTGCCCAGCTTGGCATTTTATCACCTGAGAGTGTGTGGGGAGACCAAAGCAGCACCTTTTACAGCAGCAGTGGAATGATTTAATTCAGTCACACTGTTCTTCAAATTCACCACTTCCTACAAGCTGATGAGACAAACCTCTTCTTTGCTTAATGTCACATAAGGTACACTGAAAGGCTGTGAAGAGACAGATGTTCTATATCTTCACTTCATATGCAAAAACCTGTTATATCCTCTATTTGCATTCAATTAGAACTCACATCCTGATGAATATCTAATGTAGAAAATGGGGAAAAGATTTGCCATTGAGCATATGCTTTGCTTACAGTGGATCTCTGTAACCTGCTATTGTGTCCTCCTGCAGTATTTGGTCATTTTTGCTGTATTATTTACACCTCATCCACAGAGGTGAAGGGTGTTACCAGGTGAAAATTGGAGTGAGGTTCCTCGTTTTAAAAATGTTACCTTTTCTCATTGCACAGGGTTCTGGATAAAGTGCTGTTTCTTTTAGCAGCCAGTCTGCAGTTGGAAAATTTCCTTTACTACATGGCTCTGTTTAAGGACTTAAGTGCTATAGTATTATGGAATCACAGAATTGTCAGAGTTGGA
>NW_009966349.1:0-1022 GCF_000747805.2 Chaetura pelagica | reverse complement strand
TTCTCTTTTGTGGGGAACATGTTGAGAAAAATTTTGGGAATCAAAATAGAGATTCAGTAGAGTAGATGAGTGAATCATCCTTATCCACAGGGCCATAAACTCCTTCAAAGAACACATGCTGCATAATGAAGTGTTACTTCCTTTTGCAAATGTTGTGTTGGCTGTTCCCCAATACTTTATATTTTGTCTTTACATCCACCACTTCTCTTACAGGTCTGCAGAATTCCTGTGGAACCTTTAAAAGTCATTGTCACATGCATCATGTTCCAGGCACGGTATCAAGGCCATGGCCATTGGTTTATATCTCCTTGTTCCTACCTCTCTCAAAGTATTTCAAGGTGAAAGCAGTAATTTTTCGTGTGTTTAGTGCTTCCAGAGTAGTCATCTGCCTGCTTGAACACATGCAGAAATTTGTCTTTCACAAATGCTAGCATAATACTCTGTGCCACTCTGTGAGCTGCGTGTTATCACTGGGTTTCTGGTATGACACATCACACTGATTTCACTGTTAAAAATTGTCAACAATGGCATACTCATACTCTGTAATTATGTAAAAACTGAGATATTTACAAACCAGGTTTGTATCTATGTGAGTTTGTGTGCAAAACTGGGGGTTTTATTTTCACTGGCAGGCCTAAGCCAGCATTGCTGGGAGAGAGGACTACGTTATATTCCTTCATGTGCACCTTCTTCTGTGTTGACTGAGTTCTTACAGACCACATTTAAGCCAAGTCATTTGTCATGAGATTGTTTGGTATGTGCAAGGCTGATGGTGATAGGCAAGAGAGAAGCCTAACAGCTCATTAAAGCAATCATCCAGCTTGTATGATTGACGTTTGTGGTAGGAGAGGGAATCAATAGCAACTATCTATATTGGGCTTCACCACAGAAGAATAAACACCGAACGTTACTGTGCCTTTATTGCTGCACAGAGCAAAGATGTACAGACAGCACTGGAAACACTTGTAATAAAACCCCAGCTCTTTGTAAGAACTTTCCAAAACAAACGCAAAAAAAAAAAA
>NW_009966348.1:0-1023 GCF_000747805.2 Chaetura pelagica | reverse complement strand
TCATCTCCAGACTTTCTTTTTCCAAGTCACTCTAGCAAAATCTACAGAAGGTTCACAGAGAAGACACAGCTGCTATCTCAGCTGCCTGATTCCTAAGTGGACTGAGCCAAAGACTGAGCAGCCTGCCAGCTCTCTGAAGCCAGAACTGCTTCCCTGTTCACAATCAGATTTATGCAATTATCCTGGCACTGGTCTAAAAATACCTGGATGTATTCAGGAGAGGCAGGGAGGTGTATGGGGCTCATTCCCTACCCTCCTATCTCATTGTAATCCCCTGCATCCTGGGTCACGTCTGGAGCCACACAGTTAACCCAGGGCTAAGTTATCCCTTGGGCACAGATTAATTTTCTGACAAAAAATAAAAAGCAACTAACAAACAAAGAACAAACCCAAAGAACCCAACAAAAATACAGGTGATCTGCTAGAGGGGAAGAATTTTACTCTTTACTTATTGCTCACAAGGATGTTCTGAGCTTGTGACCAGTGAGCTGAGAGGGATCAATGAACTGATAGAGGGTAGGAAACATGCTGTGCTTGTGTTTCCTGAGAGATAATCAATAGTGCCAGATAGAAACCCTGAGACATGTACAGAAACTGAACTACATCTCCTAGGAGATGAATGTCTTCTTATATCACTGGTCAGTTATAAATAATTCTAGTAAACAGATGGATAATTATGTCTAAATTATTAAATTTTGAGGGACATAAGAGAACAGACTGAAATATTCCTGTCTTTGTTTAGTATTTTTTCCTTAACTGTTTTTCTGACAAACATGAAAGCTTTTTGATAGGATGATACAAGGAGCTTATTTCTGATCTTTGTAGAAGTTGTAGGTTACTTGCTGACTTGAACTATATGCTTTTGCATGTTGTAACTAATCTGCAAGTTATTGTTCTTTTGCTGAATTTACAGGAAGAATATTCAAAAGCTTTTGTCAGATAGCAATGCTTGCAATATTTAATCAAATTATAGTGTTTCTTTTTAGCAAAGAAATGAAGTTATGCTTAGCTTTCTTTATCTTC
>NW_009966347.1:0-1022 GCF_000747805.2 Chaetura pelagica | reverse complement strand
CCTCAGGTGCTCCTCATAAGACTTGTTCTCTTCCTTACAGTGGTGATTTTTTTTATTCCAGACGTGAGTTCTCAACAGCACCTGAAAGTGAATCTTTGCCATGATAAAGTTGAAGCAGCTTATTTTTAAATCTTAGGAGTATATGACTTCTGATACTTTCTGGCTTTGCCACACATGTTGCAATATTTGTAAACAACCCTAAGATAGAACTTTAAGTTATTTTTCACCCATTTCTAGCTCATTACTTGAAGAAGTAAAGGATTTGTACCTGGAGGCTGCTCACCAGAATGGTGATATGATCGACCCTGATTTGCAGACGGGACTTGGAGTTCTTTTCCACTTGAATGGAGAATTTAACAGAGCAATAGATGCATTTAGTGCTGCTTTAACTGTTCGGCCAGAGGTACATTTTATGCTTTTACATTTTTAGGAATTTAGCTTTAGAAGCCATTTTCTTTCTCCCCTCTTAATCAGGTTAATATTAATGAGATGTCACTTCAGCCATTAAAATTTTAATACCTGAAATAGAAATGTGAATTACAAGACAGTCCCATTTAGAAGCAGATTTATACACATCCAGCTTCTAGCTGTGTGCTGATTAATTGTACCAGCTATATAAAGTTGCCTATAATAATGAGTGAGAACCTCACATTCCATGTCAACTAGAAGATACGATACTGATATTTCTGCATTCCTCTTTACTTTGCAAGCAAAAATGGAGCTATCATGTCCCTTTTTGACACCTGCAATAGAAAACTCATTTTCTCACCAGGACTACACGTTATGGAACCGTCTTGGAGCAACTTTGGCAAATGGGGATCGAAGTGAAGAAGCTGTCGAGGCCTACACACGGGCTTTAGAAATACAGCCTGGCTTCATTAGGTCCAGATACAATTTGGGGATAAGCTGCATAAACCTAGGAGCATACAGGTAAGTTACAAAAATGCATCAACAAAAAAGTCATGGGTCTTAACTACCAAGTGAAAACTCATTTTCTAGCTGGAGCTAAGCAAAAAAAAAAA
>NW_009966346.1:0-1023 GCF_000747805.2 Chaetura pelagica | reverse complement strand
AAAAAAAAAAGCAACATGCTAGTCAACACAAAGAAGGAATAAAGGTATGTTTCAGATACCTGGATCCCAAACTTTCCAAACCATGATTATGACATCAGAGACACAGACAGTGGTTTCTGTGTCCATCATTCAGAATGTGGCTGCTTATGATCCACTGCTGTTACATTTCTGCCATTACAGACCTTTTCCAACTGCACAGATCACTTCTATAATCCCATCTCTTCATGGTCAGAATGCCTCATATAAGTGACACTATCACTTGAGCCTTCAGTCACATGAGCACATTTCCTTTCCCATGCTCACAATTTCAAAACTCTGTTCTTCCTACACAAGTATTTATAACCTCACTTGGTTTTGCTCACAAATTTAAGTGATGGGGAAAAGGGCTGCTAGTCACTTCCTTTGATATCAGAGTAAGATTTAATTCTTCATGTTTCTAAAACCTATTGCCAACAAAAAACTAAGTGTTAAAAACATAATGGAACAAGGTCATTTACATCAGTGAGATCAACAGATAAAAAGGTTTTGAAGATCAAAATTCTTTTAAATCATAAGCTCCCTGAAAAATACATATTTAATATATTTGCAGAAGAACCCTGAGGTCTTCTGCTTCAGGTGTGTAACAAGATAAATACTGGCCTAATGCAGCAAACTGAATGGGTCAGTTTTGCCCATCAGTTTCCCCAAGACAGCCAACGAATCACTAGAAACAAGAGCAGGTCAATAGGACTCAGCTCAGTTCAGTGTAAAGAAAGCCCAGCAGTCCTACCAGCAAACACTCTTCATATTTTCTTCCACATAACTCTAAAACACATTGCTCTAGCAGAAGCATGAAAGCAAAACATCAAGTTCTTCAAACACCTTTCAGAACAAGCTTTCTGGCTATGTTCTTAAGCCTTAATTGCTATTTCAAACTGGCAGCTGCATACAAAACACTAGTACAACAAATTATTCCCATTCTACTAATCCATTGGTGACCTACATAAACTGTGACTGTAAAGAATCTTTTAACAGTAAGATCTT
>NW_009966345.1:0-1022 GCF_000747805.2 Chaetura pelagica | reverse complement strand
AACTTCCTGGAATGCTGGTGCTTTGCTGTGTTGTCCTCCCAACAGATGTTGGGGTGGTCAAAGTCCCCCATAAGGACCATGGCTTGTAAGCATGAAGCTTCTCCTATCTGTTTAAAGAGGGCCTCATTCTTGATCGTCTTGGTTGGGTGGTCTGTAGCTTAATCTGCTACTTAATATTTTCTCCCAGAAGTCATCTTGACTGCAAAGAAACATCCACATATACTGTGATAGTAGTGCCCAGTCCTGCAACAGACCAGACTATAAAAGGGACTTCAATAACTCTGAATGAGACCTACTAGACACTCAGAAAATTACAACATTCAGTGGTGATGATACATTGACATATGGAAAGGAAGGAGGAAGAAGAGATGGTAACTTTGCATATGATGGATGATATTAAGAAAAGAGCAACTGCTTTTGCCTTCTGGCCTTTATCCAGTAGAAAGTAAAATTTTTCTCATATGGAAATATCTGTTCTTATGGACAAAAGAAAGTAAGATTTTGTCCCACTCATTAATTAAATCCCTTTCATTAAGGCTTTGCTAACAGCCACAGATGCAGAATAAAATTCTCACATTTCTTGGCAAATGCACCTGCACTGAAACTACAAGTATTATGAATAGGACATTCTAATCCAACTCATTGCATGATCATTCAACCAAAATATGTAACTTTCAGGGATCTTCCTTTATTTGAAATTTGACAATGATGAACTGAATGTGAACATCTTTATTTGCTTTTCTAATTTTGTCTCATCATACTTTCTTGCATCAACTCCCTTCTCAGGTTTTTGTCAAAGCTTAGAACTGATGGTACATTCATTCCAGATTAATCGTCAAGGTAGATCCTGGAGAATGGTTCACTTTCTTCATTCAGTGCTAGAGCCTGACCTCAAATGGGACAATGACCTTTCTACTCGCCACAATAGTGAAAATAAACAGATAATTGTAATGCCTGCAGTCCTTGTGATGCTAAAAGGAATCCTGTAGAAGATACACTTTATCCCTGCAGTGCAAAAACAT
>NW_009966344.1:0-1022 GCF_000747805.2 Chaetura pelagica | reverse complement strand
TTTTTTAAAATTTCTCTGCTTTTATATTTCTAATTGGATGTAAGGATCAAATTTGCTTTGGTTGGTATTAATAGTTGTTAGAATTTTAATTTTTATGTCTTCTTGTTTTAAGGTAAGGAAATAAATATTGTTTCATAATTTGATGTATCTATAAAGAATGGTATTGAGAAATTTTAGCAGTACTCCAGCCACTTGTTCACATGCATATGAAGTGTCATATGCATATACACTATATGTGTATGTATATACATATATATTTATATACAACTCTGTATAGAAAAACTAGTGAAGTGAAGAGCTTGCACAGACCATAGGACACACAGAGAAAAGGCAAAAAGGGCTGGGCAGGAGGGAGAGAAGGTGATCATGGGTGTCAATACCAGGCTGTCCAACATGCAGCAATGCATTGAACCACATGATTGAACTATAAAATGCCATTGCAGGGAGAGGGAAAGTAATTATTAGTGGTTTATTCTTTTGTCCTTCTATTCATATATTGTCTTCATACCTTTCCAATGAAACTGCAGAGCTGTAGATCTTTTGAGCTTAATTACTATTTTGCATAGCATCACTAGGCAGTGCTGTGCAATTGAGGCTGCCCTAAGTATTGAAGACGACCCCTCACTGCTGCCTCAGCCCCTGTTCTCAACATTCCCTCTGACCTTCCACTTAGTTTCCACTATGTCTGTTTGAAGAAGCTCCCAATTCAGCATTTTCAGAGTTTCACTTTTCAGGCTGCCTGATTCCTAACTGGATTGTATTTCAGACCATTCTGGGCAAGATACCAAGCTTTGCAGTAGAGTCTTGTCCCTTCGGTCACTGTCTTCAAAATAAAAGCAAAAGTTAATATCTAGCAGCAGATCTACAGCTGCATACTTAGACTATGACAAAGTGAGTCTGAGTTTCACTGAACCCCTTTTCTCACTGACAGTACTTAACTTTTATATCCCTCAAAACCACAAATGCTTGGTAAGGAAACCTGGATAGATTATCATACTGGGATTCAGGAAGGTGTTTTTTTT
>NW_009966343.1:0-1022 GCF_000747805.2 Chaetura pelagica | reverse complement strand
GAGGAGTCTCTTCTGGAGTTGCTCGTCCTTCCAGCCATGCTCAGCTCCCACCTACTCCTCTGTCAGCCTGACTCCACAGCCACCACTCTGCTGGATGCACCTGAGCCCCAGGTGCTCACAAAGCCTTGGAAAGCTGTAGATTAGGGACAGGCAGGGCAGGAAGCAGCAAGCAACAGGAGCAGTTCAAAATCATTCTCTTCTTTCAAGCTTGAACCCTCAGCTCCTGGGTGTTTGCCTTTGTCAGGCAGGGTCAGCACAGGCTTGCTGAGCAGTCGTCTTCAAGAAATAAAAACCAGCAAATGAGACCTGCCTTTGTGTGTTCACCTCCCTCTCTCACCCTCCCTGCACGTGGAGCGAGGCAGATCCCAGGCAGATGCTGGTGAGCATTTACCATGAACTATCTCCACGCAGCCATCCCCTTTTCTCTGGGCGAGGTGACTCTCAGCTTCCCAGATGCCCCTTGGCCCCAAGCTCTGACTTCGCAGAGCTGCCCCAGACCCGTCTGGGGCTGCAGAGCTGGGGCACGCCAGGCTGCGCGGGGGGCAGGGAGCTCAGCAGAGAAAACCACAGCCCAAAAACCCAGCCAGGGGCGCCAGGGGAGGGGGAGAGGTACAAATTTGCAGGTGTGGACACCTGAAGCGCAGCTGCCCGGGGTGCACTGGGAGCTGAGGGAGCACGAGCGGTGGCTGGAAACCACCCCAGGGAAATGCTACGGGCTGCAGAGCTGATAGAAACTGCAACGCTGATAGAAACTGCAGAGCTGCAGAGCACAGCGTGGCCCCTGCAAGCCCTGCAGCTCCGCTCACACCCAGTGCTGGCACCTTGCAGCTGCAGGGGGACACAAGCTTCTTGCAGCCGCCCAAACAAACGTGTGTTTGTTTTGAATGCTCCTTGTTATGGCTTTCCTTCCACCTGGGCATCCTGCTCCTTGTTGTTAAAGGCCGGGCTCGTAATTACTTCATTGTCATGCTATTTCATTTTTTCATTATTTTTTTTAACTTCTTGTGCTATTTCCCCCCCCA
>NW_009966342.1:0-1022 GCF_000747805.2 Chaetura pelagica | reverse complement strand
GGGAATCCACCACTTCCCTGGGGAGATTATTTTGAAGTCCAGCTGTTCTGTCAAGTAGTTGAAAGAGAAGAGGACTCATTGGTTGTGAAATGTGACTGTAATATGCAGATACTTGTGTGGGAAGGTACAACAGACACAAACGCTAGAGTCACATCTTCAACAGAGACAATGTAGTTCTATGAACTCATTCCTCCCAAAATAACATACTGCACATTGAAAGAAGAGGAAAAACATAACAGTGTCCTGTTTTCTAGAAATGACATCTGCTGCACACTCAGAGTGGACATTCATTTACTATTTTAGAAGTGATAGCAATGACTGCCCAGCGGAGTTGGTTGTACCTTTGAATCACCATGGAAGCCAGCAAATAAAAGAAGTGTATTTGTCTCAAGCTGAACCACAAGTTTAGAGATAGACTGTACATGATGAACGAGGCAAAGTTACTATGTTGATAAATGACTTGTTGGTAGATAATGTAGTACCAAAGACAAAAGTGGAAGCAGCCAGATCAAAACCAATGAGATATCTAAATTGTTTTGAAGCAAGCACCTTTACAAATGAAAGGAGTCACCAGAGACTATTGTGTGAAAGAATTGTGCCTACCTTAATCCACAAAGGTGCAAGTTAAACAGGTAGACATATTTAAATTTCATGTTTGCTTCACAGTCCTAGTACCTCACAAAGACATTAACCCAACAAGACAACAATCCGTTTAATTTGATACTTGCCACTCAAATGCTGTTAATGCAGTATTCATATGACTGGATATTAAATTAATCATATCCTAACACATGCTTAAAATAGCCTCTGCTTCCTTTTTTTCTGAATATAAAGGAAGCTGTGGTAGATATGCCCAGTGTAGCTGTCTGAAGTTAAGTGACTCTGTCTGGAGAGGTAAAGATATTTGGGTGAGGCTTATATTGGTCTGAAGGTCTAACAGTTTCAAAGCATGCAGTAAGAAATAGCTTGAAAGAAAATCGAGGCACATCCCCATTTCTTTTTAAATGAATGCTAAATGTATC
>NW_009966341.1:0-1016 GCF_000747805.2 Chaetura pelagica | reverse complement strand
AACAATGTTAACTATCCAAGAAGTGAAATCTAGAAGCAGCAGTACTCACATCCAAGCAGGGTCAGCATCTTTCCTTGAGGGCAGGAGGAGAAGGCAGGAGCAGAGCTTTTCACCTACAAGTTCAGCAGACTTTGTGTCTCAGCTGCACCCCTGGCCAGGCTGAAAGCTCTGGGCTTGGTGCAGCCCTTTGGAAGAGGGTCAGACACAGCAGCTCTTGGCTCACCTGAAACATCTCCTGGTCAGGAGAGGTCATAAGTATCTGTCACCTACACCCTAACAAGCCCACCTATCCCCAGACCCACTCCTGCAGCCCACTCCCCCCCACAGGCTGAAGCCTTCCCCAGGTACCAACAACTACAGAATGAGAATCAGACCTAGGAGGACCAGGTCCCTAATGACAAGGGATGCCAGGACCCTGACAGCTTCCTACAGCTTCTCCAAGCATTGGGAAGCACCAGGAGTGCATTCCAGGCTTGGGGGTGAGAAGGAATTACAAGTTGGTACTTCCCAGGACAATCCCAGTGCTCATCATCTGCAGCCTTCACTGCACCATTCACTGCTCCCCAGTTCCTGCATCTCTGGCTGCACTGGTCTGCATCAGGGCTGGAGAAAGGACAGAAGAGTCCAGTTCCTCATGGTGAGCAGTGCTTCCTCCTGCAGCCTCCCACCAAGAGAGACCAGAGACAAGAATTGGGTTTGCATGCAGTAGTTTTATTTTAAGCCATTCTGACCTAGTACCAGCAGATCCTAGGAAGCAGCATCTGGATACATTGAACAAGGAGCTTCCAGAAGCAGCTTTTGCTAGGGAGGGGGAGCCCTGCAGAGCTCCAGCTCTGCTCTCCTCCTGGCCCAGAGCTCAGCCACCATTCCTGAAGGCAGCTACAAGTACCCAAGAGCAGCCCTGCTACTTCCACCACCTTCCTTAGGAGCTTCTAAGGATTTATATACCAGCACCCAACCATCCCAGATGTGACAGCTCCACCCTCAGATAGAGAGCCAAGTTACATTAAGCCAAG
>NW_009966340.1:0-1021 GCF_000747805.2 Chaetura pelagica | reverse complement strand
CCAACCATAACCTAAATCCCCCTACCATACCTAATTTACCCATTCAGCTCTTTCACAGAATGATGATGACACACTGTCTACACTGTCACTTTTTACCCCCACAAGACTCACTCCACTCATGCCTCATCCACTGCACAGGATGGACTGACTTGATACCAATCAAGTCAGATTGACTGACAAACTAGAAGGGGTTGTTTGGTGTTATCCTGCTCACCTCTGTCAGCAAGTACTCCATGACCAATGCAAGGGAAGAGAAATAATGTCCCAGAGAAGGGAAAGGAGGTAAGAAAACTTTGTTCTCTTCCAGATTTTGTTTCAGAGCTTGTGATTTCTGTATTCCTCATTTTCCAGGGCCTTCTCTTGAAACTCTAGAGTCACTCATAGGATCTCAGAAATCCTGGCTGGAAAGAATGTGTGGAAACTCACCCAAGTACAGCCTGCTGCCTGAGGAATGACCATCATCAACACAAGACAAAGTCAGTGGTTTTGTTACAGTGCCTTGAAGACACAGCAGGAGACATCGCAATGCCTCTCGGTTCCAGTGTTGCACTATCTCCCAGGTAAAGCATAAGAACCAATCTGAACCTTCCAAGCAGAAACTTGTGACCTCCTCCTGGCACCCTCCCCAGTTTCTCAACATCTTTGCTGAAAAGGGTGGGCCCAAAGCTAGATGCTCTATTGCAAAGGTGGGCACACCAGTACTGAGTAAAAGGGGAAAAACTTCTATGGACCTGCTGGCCACAGATGTTCCCTTGTCTTGCTTTATTCATGATTAGAACACGCTGTTGGCTCATATTTGTTTTGGTGTCTCTTATAAACCCCAGTTCCTTTTCAAAAGGGGTGCTGCTCAGACAAGGGGTTTCCAGCCTGTACTGATAAAACTTTGTAAAGTGATGATGTATTGTTTTAGTGTTCTCCATTCATCCACGTGGTCAGACACAGAAAGCAATCATACTCATTAAGCATGATTTGCCACCGGTAAATCCATGCTGACTGTTCATAGAAGAGTATAATGGAATCA
>NW_009966339.1:0-1015 GCF_000747805.2 Chaetura pelagica | reverse complement strand
AAAAAAATGAGTATAAAGTGGCAGGAATAGTTGAAGGATTTCTTAATTATCAGGATAGGTATTTATCCAGATGCAAATCCATACATTTGAAGGCAGCATTTATCTTTTGATACATTTATTTTTGATGGAAACTTAACAGAACTGAGAAATACCATACCATGATTAAACTGTGACACATACCAAGAATGACACTTCAGCTGTGGAACCCAGAAGGTAATATGGCATTTAATCACTAGTATTAGAGTTACATACATGTCAAAGGCTTCTTACCTTTAATGATTAATTCACATGAGCCATAGTGTTCAATCATGTCAAAAGTATTGATCTACTGCTAGGAATCTAAAACTTATTGTAATCCTTGCATCTAACTTTCAGCACATGCTAAACCGTGATGTTTATATGTGGCAAGAAGAGAGGATGAAGGTAACAGGAAAGAGGAGAGAGATGAGCTAGAAGGAAATTGCCTGCATATACTTGTGTGATGTATAGCCCATTTAACAGAGGATTTTATGAGCTGCAATTACCTGTATCTCTCATGAGAGTTATTTTTCTTTCCTTCTAGCCATCACAGTCAAAGAAGAGATGTGTGTGGCAGCCTTTCAGTCTCATCACAACCGTGCAGGAAGACAGTTTCATGACTTGAGATAAGTTGTCAGTCTACAGTATTTTAAAAAAAAATTCTATTTAATTGTGTAAACAATTTCATAGTATGTGTTGATGAAGTTTGCCTAGCATCACAGCACAAACTGAATTGGACATTTAGCTATAGAACAAATTCAGTTCAAGGCAGTGTTGGAAGTCTTCCATTAAAACCCAGCCCTACTCCAGTCAGAGATCTGTCTAGTCTCTACTGTTCCTTGCCCCTAAGAGGGTCTTAAAAACAGTGTATCTGAGAAAATACATTTTACTACCACTTCTTTGAGTACTTTCTTCTATAGTTACTTACGTCTTACAAAAAAAACCCAGAAAAAAACAAACCCAAACAACAGCAAAAACCAACCAACCAACCAACCAA
>NW_009966338.1:0-1021 GCF_000747805.2 Chaetura pelagica | reverse complement strand
ATTGGTGTCAGAAAATCCTGATAAACAAACAAGGGAATTGTGCTCTGAGATCACGCGACTTCAACCCAAAACCAGGTTTGGACTGTGACAGATGGCCATCCCAAGGAATGTAATTTTAGTGAAGGAATGGTTCATAATGGATAGGTGTGAGTGCAGGACACAGCAAGAAGCCTTCAAGGTGCCGCTCAGGCTAGTGTTTCATTTCCAGGCTACAGATGCACCAAGGCCAAGGTAATATCATCACTGCAGCTGGTCTACGTAGCTTTGCATACTTACATGAATTTTGGACTCTTTCTTATCTAATACCTGTGCAGTTATGTCCTTCTTCTTCTCTGTAACATCCTGCCACCACTTTATAAAGAGCAAAATCTGTAGGACATAAGAGAAACCATATCTAAAAGTGAGAACAGCTTGCAAATATTCCAATTTATGTTTTGAGAACATTTACCAAGGAACTAGAAGAAATGGCAAGTAATTGCTTTGCTGGAAAGGGAAATGTTATTTATAAAGACATTTGTAGGAAAAGATCATGGGAGGTAGGCATAAAGATGATGCAGCACTAGTGGACTGTGAGATGCCATGAAAAGGATATATTAGAAAGTGAGGGCAAACATAGCAAGAAGGGCAAAGCACAAGCCGGAGTCCAAGGCCAAGATATTCTGAAGGGGTCCAATGAAATTATGTCAGCTTTCCTCAGACCAACCAAAAAGCTTCTTGTGCAGTTTCATGCTGTGCAGCGTTGTCTGCATCACTGCCTTCCTGGGATATTATGTCCCACTGACACAGCAGGACAGTGCAAGCATTGCAACACTATATCAAGACATACTCTCTGCTCTGTGCTATATAAGGAACTGGCTTGCCAAGCTCTGCAAGGTACAGTATGGCTGAGGTTTGCTCATCAATCCACAAGGCCAGTAGTTTCAAAACTAATTACTAATATTCAAAATGAGGTAAGGGTTGGTCTAGTCTCTTCAATGTTTATTGTTTATGGCACTGAGATTTTTATTTTTTATTTTTTTTT
>NW_009966337.1:0-1021 GCF_000747805.2 Chaetura pelagica | reverse complement strand
CCCACAGCCTCTCTGGGCAACCTGTACCTGTGTTGAGTCACACCCACAGGAACAAAGTTTTCTCTTATATCTAAACAGTTTCCTGTTTTTCAGTTTGTGCCTATTGCCTTGTCCTCTCACTGAAAACCATGGAGAAGAGCCTGGCTACCACAGATTTAGTCCCATCCATCAGTTATTTATACACACTGGTAAGACCCCTCTGAGCCTGCCCTTCTCCAGGCTGAACTGTCTCGTCTCTCTCAGCCCCTCCTTGTAGGACAGGGGCTTCAGTCCCTTCATCATCTTCATGGTTCTTTGCTCTACCCTCTCCAGTATGTCCAGGTCTCTTTTGTACTGGGAAGCCCAGAACTGGACACAGCACTCTACATATGTTTCCCCAGTGTGGAGTAGAGGGGAAGGATCATCTCCCTTGACCTGTTGGCAACTCTCTGCCTAATGCAGGCCAAGCTGCTGGCCTCCCTGGCCACAAGGACACACGACTGGTCCATGTCATCTTCATGTCTAACAGAATCCTCTGGGTGGGTCCTTTTCTGCAAAGCTTCTTTCCAGTTGGCTGCCCAGAGCCTGTACTGGCACATGGGGTTATTCATCACACATGTGCAGGATTTTGCATTTTGGTTGCCAACACGAGGTTCCTGTCAGTCCATCTGTCCAAGCTGTTGAGCTCCCTCTGACTGGCAGTTGGTATTGACCACTGCTCTCAGTTTTGTGTCATCTTATTTTGAATACTACTTTGAAACCTCACTAGCTCCAAATTAGGAAGCATCATTACATGTCAAGAAAAATACTTCTTACTCTTGATGCTATAATCTGGTGTATTTTCCATCTTTAGAGTGGGCAGTGGCCATATTACACAGTGTCTGGCAGCAGTTTCATGAACCTATAGCACTCAAATTGGGTTAGAAAACACTAAAGATGTAGGGAAGAATCTAACAATAGATCAGTGTTAAAACTGTGACATGTCTTTTGTCCTTGTTTGGAGAGAGCAGTCTTCATGGACAAAGTCAGATACAGATTTTTT
>NW_009966336.1:0-1021 GCF_000747805.2 Chaetura pelagica | reverse complement strand
AAAAAAACTGCTTTAAAGGAACAGAGCCTTTAATGGCATTGATGGCATTGTAATTTTTTGAAGCAGATCTGCACATTCAGTCAGGTCAGTGCCATGATGAACCCAAAGTAAGTAAGTTATTTTTTTTCCAGTGTTTGGTCTTCTGTACTACAAGTCTTATATTTTCTACAAAGGTCTGGGAAGAGTTTTATAGGTAGATAAGAGAATAGTTAGAAAGATAATCATGTGGACCTTTCTGAACTTAAAATCTATTGCATAGTTGCCCATGGTTGTAGAAAGCCAGTCTTGAAAGCTCTTGTGATCCTTTCAGAAGGTCTTTCTGAGTTCTGCTGAAAGTGGAGTACAGAATAAAACAGTTCAGGAAGCTCCCCTTTCTGATCTTTCTCATCTGGAAGGTGTACATTATCACCATGGCTTCAGTAGGAGTTTCTGTAACTAAAACTGCTAAA
This sequence comes from Chaetura pelagica, assembly GCF_000747805.2. Taxonomy (NCBI): domain Eukaryota; kingdom Metazoa; phylum Chordata; class Aves; order Apodiformes; family Apodidae; genus Chaetura; species Chaetura pelagica. The sequence goes on along the minus strand of NW_009966336.1, from coordinate 572 downwards.
GTAAATTCACTCACAAAGAGGGATTTTCACTTGAGGAACTTGTAACATAAATTTGTAATTCACAAAGTTAGTTTGGAAGATTTAATTCTTTTTTAGTGCATTGATTATGACTTATTTTCTAGTCATTTAGTCATTACACTAATAATGATTAAGATTTGGGTTGCTAAGAAACTAAGAACTAGCTTGATATGCTCAAAAAGAACTTTGCCTTCCCTGCCCATGTGTGGTTCTGTCTGAAGCACTTGGGGTATTTCTCCCTGAAGACGTTCTTAGTTGCTTGTAATGGTATTAAAAGTCATAGCCCTGGCAATGACAGCTGAATCTGGTTTCCCTCATTGCACATAAATCCTATTTCATATCAGTAACAGCATGGCAGGAGCGCACTCCCTGCTTGCTCTTTGGCCTTGCATCTGACATCACCACTGAGGTGGGGTACTAATTATGCAGCTTCATTGCCTCTCAGCTCTTATTTTTCTATACAATAATGTCACATCTTCCTGATTGTGTTGTAAAAACTGATGACACAGTACCTTTAGTAGTACATAATTATCTCTCTCTTTTTTTTTTTTTTT
>NW_009966335.1:0-1021 GCF_000747805.2 Chaetura pelagica | reverse complement strand
GTGTGTGTGTGTGTTTGGGAAAACAGCTTAATTTCCAGTTCTGCCATTCCTTCTTCAGGTATGAAGCTACCTCTCTGGGTCTGAATTACCAACTCCTTATGGTACTGATCCTGACATTCTCAAAGTGGCATGTGCTAAAAAAGAATATCTAGCTTAAATTTTAGCTTGTCAGATAAATAATTTGGGTTTTTTTTGTTGTTTTAAATGTCTCGTTGGTTCCCATCAATCTGTTAAGATTAAAAGAGGAGCATGTTTGGATAGATTATGATCTAAAGCAGTATATTTCTAACACAGGCAGCTTCTAACATGGGCAGCCTGCCCAGTCTTAGAGATAGCAGTGTAATTTGTCATTTAAAAGCCAACCAACCCCCCTATAATTTGCTCCGTTATTTAGTAGAAAGTATGCAGTGCAAATATGTCATAAATTTTGTATCTTGTATTATAAATTTCTCTAGTAGGCAAGGGTAGTCTAAGAATGCATTAGCCAGTAATAAACTCACAAGGGTAGGTCTAGGTAGGGAAATGTGGACCTTTTTTCTAATGCATTTGGGGACACTGGGTGCAGCCAGTCTTTACCTTCTATTCACGAACTTCTGTTGTACTTGTAACCTAGCAGGACTGTTGTGATACAATCCTTTCATTTTACCATAATTCATGAGGGGGACAAGGTGGCTGGAAAGGCTTTCCTGGGCTTATGCTTTCTAGTGTCTTACTCATCCATCATTTCTAATCCTTTTCAAGAACTCTTGGTATTTCATCTTGGTTTTGGAAGACTGTGTTGATTCTTACTCTTTGGTGGGAATAAGCAGGTTTAATCTCAATCCTATCAAAGAGGTGAAGTTGTCCTGAGACAAGTTTGCAGCCTATGTTGGAAAGTGGAGTTTCTACTTGAGCAGTGTTGTTTTTCCAGTGGAATCCAAGAAATGTGAGTTCTTTGGTCAAACTTGTACATATAATTGGAAAGGTAGTGAATTAGAAGCCAAAGATGCATGGCTGTGATATATGACCTGAATTTAATCCC
>NW_009966334.1:0-1020 GCF_000747805.2 Chaetura pelagica | reverse complement strand
AAAAAAAAAAAAGTTTAAAAATCAGTGATTCACCACGCTTACAAAAATAAAAATAATCCATTTAAGATGAAGTTTTTAAAAATCAGTTAGAGAATTTAATACTGTTTCTGTAATCACAAAGACCTGTAAAAATCATTATAAAAGAAGCATTTCTTCATAGTAAAATCCTCCAGAGTACAGAATGCAAGTAAAGTACTGGCAACTTTAAGATAATAACTAAAAATCTGAAACAATTATTTTTAAAAATATGTACAATTTGTACAGACAATGCTTCGATTAAAAAAACTAGAAGACGGAACAAAAAGAACCAACCAAACAAACAAACAAAAAAGAAGCTATTTTTCATAAGGGAGAAGAAGAATGAGTTAAGCCATAAAGGTTAAACTGATTCACCTATCTTTCCTGGAAACATGCTGAAATTTGTGGTTCAACAAAATATTTGTTAGCATCCAGAAGACAAGAAGAAGATAAGAACCCATATTTATTTATCAAGAAAAAAGTCACTAGAAATGTACTTAATTTCCTTCTCAGACAGAATCATAACTCATTGGAAAGGAAAGAAGAAATAGATGTCGGAAACCTGCTAAGGTTTTTGGTAGTGGCTCAGATGACATTCTTATATTGAAAATAGGGAAACGTAATCAAACAAGACGAAGTGTAAGCTTTGTGTGAAAGTATTTGAAACTCAACAATGAGATAACCATTGAGGTTTGCTGTTAAAATCGAGGGATGTACAGAGTGAGGTTCAACAGATCCCAATATGCCTTGAAATCCTCATTAGTGACTTGGTTAACAGAATATGGAATATAGGTGCCAAATTTGTAGATTACGTGTAGCTAGGGATTCTTCAAACATAATGGGGAACATTTATTTAGATTCAGAGAGACTTTGCTGAAGTGGAAAAATGGGACCGAGCAGGGCACAGTACGATGAAGACAGTGTGAGCTAGAAAAGTTTTCAACAATTACCTGCAACAATAATGGCTGCAGAATGACCTGGAGACACTTTTGCAAAAAAAAA
>NW_009966333.1:0-1020 GCF_000747805.2 Chaetura pelagica | reverse complement strand
TCCTGCTTCCTTTTATCAGCCTGTTGCTGGAGCTGACTGTTGCTCCCACAGTGATGTTTTGTCTGAATATTCCCCAATCATCCTCAGGTAAAATTAGCCATGTTTGATCAAATGTTTTTAAAACTGTTGAAAGTAAGTCTGACTGATCATTGATGGAAAGAGTTAATCAGCAGACTCTCAAATTGCTCCATCACTAAACAGGAGGGAAACTAATGAAGAGCAGAGGGTGGTTATCCTCATGTGGTGCAGCTGGATCAAAATAACATCTGTCCATGCAGTTTGGCCTATGTTCTGTACCACTGAAAGGTTGGCTGCTGAAGAAAGAAAAGCAATAGGCTACAAGATCAGCAGGGTTTTTTCTGCCCAAGTTTTCCCATGATTCTGTTATCTTTTAAGTGGATGTTGGGTATTACCTTTGGGATTCTCATCTTGGAGTGCTGCTTCCTATTTCCACATCAAATGGGAAGGTGGAGAAGGTTGTCCAGTCTTCTTGGTGGTAGTGACAGGTGACTATCTGGAGTGGGGCTGAGGGGATCTGTGCGTCAGGCATGGAACGAGGTGGTGAGCAGTGTTGTTGCTTACACTGGGCATAGGAATGCAATGTTAGCACCCTCGTACCAATATGGACAGGGCATCCCGGAGCTCACTAAAGGACTCGAGGAGTGTGAATATGCAGTGATAATAATGGATGATTACCCCAGGTTCACTGAAGAAAGTAAAAGATTAAGTTCTTTATCTGAGCTTTAAGCGTTGTAGTAATCTGATTGTATAACTTCTCCTTTTGCTACAAATCAAAGATTTTTCTGTTCTTACTGTTAGCCTGAGCACTGCTATGTCTGTTACTGATGGCCAACCTGCTATAATAGTTCAATTTTACACTTTATTGCTAATATAGTGAAGCTGATTCAAAGAGGCATATACTCAGAGAAAGTTTGTCAAGCAATGTCATGGATCTTTGTCTCTTTCTCCTGCCTGGTTCACCATTAATATTGTGGTTTGGACCCAACACAACAACAAAGG
>NW_009966332.1:0-1020 GCF_000747805.2 Chaetura pelagica | reverse complement strand
TGTTTGTTTGTTTGTTTTGTTTTTTTCTTTCTTTTTTTTCATATTCTGTGCTTGTGAGGAAGTCTAGGATGTGTCCTCAACAACATCACTTCAAACTGTGCAGGCAGGGAAGCTCTGGGATCATCTCATGATCAGGTGTCTCATCACATCTCTTGTCACATAACCTGGGATTTAGGTCAGAGTCCTAATTTATGGCATCAAACTTCAGTTCTCCTGTAGAGCAAACATACTGGTTCAATGGCCACAGGACGCCTCAGGGGACAGTATCACACAGTAGGACACTCCTCAGAGGGTGATTGCATGCAGACTCTCAGGCGAGCAATACTCCTGTTTGGTCTGCAGTAGGTTACTCCTAGGCCCAGGAAAAAAGAGCAGAACAAGGCAAGGTAGTGGCTTATCACCACTTGCATATCTTTTGGGGTATCTTTAGATCATGAGGTCCTGGAGACAGAAACTTCTGCTCTTCTGCTTTGCCTCCAGCACATTGTATTCTCTTGCTTAGTGGATGCATTGGAAATAATTATAACTATCACTGACTTGTTTTCTCTGTTACAGTGTGTGCCATGGTCGAAAGTGGGAATGCACCAAAAATGAATGTGATGGCACCTGCACTGTTATTGGTATAGCTCATTATTTGACATTTGATGGATTGAAATACAAGTTTCCAGGAAACTGTCAATATGTATTAGTTCAGGTAAGAACATGTCAAATGCTGAAGCTCTCTGATAATACGTAAGGTTTTTTAATACCAGGAGGGAAGTCCAACATTTGAATAAATCACAGTTAAGTACTCTTAATTAGTAAGCCAGATATATGGTACATCAGAGCTTATTGATGACTTCAAAGATGTCTTGAGAAATACAAAAATTGCATTGTGTTCTATAAAAGTGAGTTAGGTTGTCACAGAGGAACACAGAGGAGCTGTCTGAATCTCATCTCTAACAGGGAATTATGGATACCCATAAGTCAATATTTTCTTTTTTCCCACTAGCTACTTTATCCTATAGTGATGGCTGACTG
>NW_009966331.1:0-1020 GCF_000747805.2 Chaetura pelagica | reverse complement strand
TACATGTATATGTATATGTGTGCTTACTATGAAAAGTATTTAGAGTGTACTGGTGAATCTTGATAGACTAGCAGTTATTATCAAAATTAAGTCAAGAAAAATACAGGAGGTTTTAAGGTATCCTTTCCTACGAATTTCCATTGATGCTGCTAAAATTAATTTTAGAAAATTCAGGGAAGAAGTCCCTTTGCCTCTGAGCTTAAATATTCAAGACTATTTTCTGAAGCAAAACTGCTGCTGGCTAACTCTTCAAAATGACAAGGGGGTGTACTAGGTGTACTACAGCACTTCTAATAAGAGTCTTGCAAGGAATGAAAGAAAAGAAATGGTAGAGAGAACACGATATACATATTGCAAGTCAAAATGTAATACTGAGCAACAGAAAGATGATTCACCAGGTAATTTGCCATTCCTACACATCTTACTACAGTTTTCCTATCTATGGTTGCAGATCAAAAAACCAATTCCAAGTGAGTATCAGATCCACTTTGAACAGCACTGACAAAATGATTTGTGTCATTTGCTCTGGCTAAGTAAACCAAGGGCAGAAACTAAGTTTCCAGTAATGGACTGGTATGTAAAGCATTTCCTAACACACAGTGATTTTATTATCCTTTCAACTGTTTGAATGTATTAAACCTGAACATTATACAAAATAGCAAGGAAACAGCTCTAATAACAAGGCAAAACAGCAGCCTATCCCTGGCTAGGCTTAGGCTCTTGATCCTAATTTTCAATTTCTTACTCTGTATCCTATTACAATACAGTTTACATAACATAAAATTTTGTTTTCAATTCTATCACTAAATTTTAGAGAGAACATTATTCTTGGGAGGAAATCATGCTGTGGATGTTGGGGAAAAAAAAGTATTCTGAAATCTGTGCTGGTATTCAGTTCTGACAATATTGGAAAAAGAAGCAACAATTATCCCCATGCTACAGTAAAGGAATCATAACTGTGTGAATCTGTGTAATACTGCATTTAAACTGGCTACAAGACCAGGTTAAATCTGCTTTCTC
>NW_009966330.1:0-1020 GCF_000747805.2 Chaetura pelagica | reverse complement strand
GTTGGACTTGATTATCCTGATGGATCCCTTCTAACTCAGTATATTCTATGATTTTTTTGATAAGAAAAAAGGCTGGATTAATTAAAACCTAGGAGTATTAGTGTAACTACTTACCTTTTGCATGTTTTAAACTTAGAATAATTCAAATATAAGTTAAGTAAGTAAACCAGGGACATTTTGTTTTGGAGCGTGACATGAAGGGACAGTGATCCCCAGACCCTCAGCTGAGGAGAGGAGCTTGGTAGGGGAACTGCTGAGCACTGGAAATTCCATGTGGTTAGCAGTGAGCAGGGTCAGAGGATTGCTACAGAGCACATTAAACCTCTCACTACCACACTACCTAACATAAACAACATAGAAAAAGAAACATTGCTAGTTTTGCAATCAGATAAATATCCATTATTTATAACAATCCTATTCTGCATTTATATAGTTCTTTTAATTTCACAGCATTCTGAACAGAGTGCAATCTAAATGACATGTGCAGGCACAGGTGCATAAATGGTGCTGACACACACACAGCTCTGGTACTCATCAATATGTACAAATACGAAGAGGAATGAAGATCTGGTAAGCAACTTTCCTAAACTTCCAAAGAAACAGCAGGGAGAACATGCACATACACTGTGAACTGTGATTCCCTCCTCTTCTCTGTGGAAAGTTGCTCTGTGGGTAGAGGCTACACAGTTTGGCAGTTGTCCTGTTCCGCATGACTCTCTCTGAAGTTTTGCTTGTATAGAAGTGCTGGTTTTGTCCTTGTGATAATGCCCATGTTTTGGGTTTGTTAGTGGGACTACATCCTGGTAATAAGTACTATGCCTATGGCTTATGGTTTGGAAGTTCTTGCTCTAATGCATGATGATGCATGAACTCCTAAGAGTACACACAGGCAAGGTGAATTAAAGTGGGACAAAAGGGGCAATTCTGCCATTTCCTAAAATTTTAGTCTTTGGCTTGGCAACTGGAATTATTTTTATTAGTTTAGTTTTAGAGGAGGTTGCAAGACTGAGGGCCATTAGA
>NW_009966329.1:0-1019 GCF_000747805.2 Chaetura pelagica | reverse complement strand
CCAAACCATTCCATGATTCTATGATTCTGTAATTTTCCAGTCTTCTCTTTCCTGACATAAAACCTTCAGGGATCCACCTTTAGTTTCACCTTCATTTCAGGAAAACCTGAAGACCACTAAGAAAGGAAATGAAATGAAACACACCTGGTGACAACTCAGTAAAAACATCCTGAGATACAGCAGATAGAGAAATCTTTTACATGGACAGAACTGTAAGAAAATCATGAGATCCTCACTTTCTTTAGTCTGATGTGCAACTGAAAATGATAAAGTGATTACACAGGTGATGAAATATCTAAAACATTTCTATTTCAGCCTATACTGAAAACAACTGAAGATGCACAAATTCCCAATATTCAGCCATGGGCTGATGATACCAAGGACACAAATACCTTGACTTGCCTATTTTAGTTTGATGTCATTCCATAATTGTTAGGCACCTAAATCCAGGTCCATGCCTTTAATCTAGTTGGAAGGGTACATTCTCCAACCATTAGTGGATCGTTTGTGGGGTTGGAAAAGATATACTCCCTGGAAGCTTGAAATGTTTTATTGTCCCCCCAAAAAACACCCCTTCTAACCACCTCAAAGGCTGAGAAACCCACTTCATAATTTAGAGATAAACTATGGCAGGGAGTCAGCAGTATTAAAATAACACATCTATAAAGAAGGGAAGAACCAGCTTTTGTTTTGCGTGGTGCATTGCAAGTTCATAATTGTTCCCTGCTCCCACAAACTGCCAGCTCAGCCCTCTTCTGGACTTTGGGCTTGCAAAAACAACAATGATCTCCAGGAGGTCTTGAATTCCTAAGAATCAAAGACAATCTCTTCAATCCACTCCATTTCAGTCAATTCATTTCAAGCACTTCTACCACATCTCAATTTTTGTGCCAGTGGGTGCATTTGTATTGAAAAATCTGAGGTTTCCTCAGACCTATTAAATATTCTCAAGGACCATCTTTGTATTGACAATATCAAACCAACTTGGAATTAAGGTTTTGGGGATCTCAGGTCCCTTT
>NW_009966328.1:0-1020 GCF_000747805.2 Chaetura pelagica | reverse complement strand
AAAAAAAAAAAACAACAACCCAAACACGAGAAAAGTATTTGGCACAGTTCTGTACCCCAAAGTCCTGAAATATTTATGCTACTTGACCACAGGAGCTAACACTGCCACCCTCACACATTCAAAAACCATTAGTCAGGCCCTAGAAATAAGGAGTGTTTTTTAATCTCACGGTTTTAATGCCAAGATACACTCTGAGGTTTCACCGGGTTTTTCAACTTTAATTTTCTTGAATCTTCAATGCAACACTGAGGGATTATGGAGATGACTTAAACTGAATCCAGATTTTGATACAAGCACATCAGTGCAAAGAACTGGGAGCTGAACAGCACACACATACCCCCCACTACTGCTCCCCTCCCAAAGTCCCAGTAACTGTGACACTCACAAATGGCACCAGTGACAGTAACTCTGGGTTCCTCTATAATCTCAAACAGAACAATATTCCTATATATCCCCCAACTTGGAAGGGCTGCTTCAGGGACATCTCTCCAGCATGCAGGAAGACAGCAAAAGAGGACAAAGACAGCTATGGGTGGTCCTGAGTAGTATCCAGCCGGGGTTATTGGTGAATATCTCAATGCACTTCCTCTTTATGGAACAACTGGCAAAACAAACTTGAGTGTGTTCTGCTGCAGTGTGGCCTCTCTGGCAAATTAGATTTTTAGCTCTATTTTAGTTTAAGCCTCTCAACAACAACCCAACCTTTACTCTTCCTCCTAGTATGATGAAAAGGGATGGGGATAGCCAACCTGATATCTTTTGGGTGATTTTCCACTAACATTTCACTTTTAGATTGCTTTTATTGCTGAATAGGTATCAATCTGAAGAAGCTGCTACTCTATTTGCAAAGCAGTTTAGCCCTATGACGTCGTAACTGTCTCATGGGTGACACTGCCACAAGTGACACTGCCTCATGGGCAAGTGACATGGACAAGCTCTCCATGCTCTCCTGAATCAGAACAGCCTGAATCAGTGGATGGAGAAGTGCTACTGTTGCCATGAAGCAGGGAAAGCCACAGG
>NW_009966327.1:0-1019 GCF_000747805.2 Chaetura pelagica | reverse complement strand
AAAAAAAAATCATCGATTTGGCCACATCTAATTGCCTCCACTACATCCATCACCACTTATTTGCCTTCACAGTCCATCAGCCAACAGGTGAATTAAGAGGACAATTCACCACACAGCTACTGCCAGTCTGTTTTTCCTGGATGCCAGGAAGGCTGAATGTCCTGCCCCGTGACACCCGTTTTAGTCATTGCTGACAGGCTGCTACTCATCTTACGGAGCAGGGGACAGTCTGCTCCTCTGCACTGCTCCATCACATGGCACAGCTCCACAGGGTGACTTCTGAAGAGCTCTCCAGGCACAAGGAAGTACCTGCAGTAGCAAGTCTGATGTTGTCAAGACAGATGGACTTTGGATCATTGTTACCAAGGTCTGCGCAGCAACGAGCAGGGCTCTGCTTCTGGGAAGCTGCTGGATTCTGCAAGGACCTCAGAGGTAGCAGAGAGTCTGGGGTTCAGTGGGTAAGACTGGGCAATTCTGTTCATAACTGCACAAGAGGGAATAAATGTCATGAGGGCACTTTGACCAAGTGCCAATTGCCCAACAGCACCCTCATTTAAGACCTGGGAGGGAGACTAAAATACGTCCTAAGCCTTTCCTTTGCCTTAGTTTTCACAGGATCAACTTACACTGCTCAATGAAAACAGCTTGTGCTAATACAGTTAGAAAGTCAGCAATGACAGAAGGAAGACACAAAATTTCCAGCACAGTTAAGAAAAATGGTCTTGGTTACTCTCATCAACCCAACCCAATAAGGTCAGTAAGGGTGGCGAGACCTGGCTCTAGCATGCAATAATCTCTCACAAATGGTGTTTCCACTGAAGAAATCCTCCAAGAGAGGATTCACTTTGCCTCAGGTGCCTGTGTTGACACAGTCTGATTTAATCCGTTCCATCACTTGGTCTTACCCTGGCACAGTATTATAAAACATTTCTGTATTCAGACATTTCCCCTCTGCACCTATCATTGTGAAAAGTTTTACAAATATTGCAAGATACTCCAAGAATTCATACAAAGTTCAC
>NW_009966326.1:0-1019 GCF_000747805.2 Chaetura pelagica | reverse complement strand
GTTGAAACCCTAACTATCCACTATGTCCTCAGTTACAGTGGCTCATTATCACTTTGATGTTATCCCTTGACTAGGCAACTATGTATTTCAGAAGACAACCCATCAAAACTTTTGATTGATTTCTACAGTACTTTGTAAAAATAATTGTACAAAGCAAGCAACAAACAAAAAGTTGTGAGATTACGACATTACAGAATTTCTGAAGGCAAATAGCAATCATAAAGAGACATAGGATATGCACTATACTAAGCAGTATAATATACTATACAGCAATCTGCCAGTGCAATATTAAAATCACTTGGTGCTGTAATCATTTGACAAAATAGGCATTCTAAAATCGGGGTCTACTTATTTCCATTGAAGCAGTTTCACAGAACATGGAATTACCTCTTGTTTGAAATGCACTTACTGACAATGGAATCTGAGGAGTATATTTTGAAGGCTGATGCAAAGCAAACAAAAATAAATTTTCTCAGTTAATATACAGTGAAAATAATTTCATTCTGATTCAGAGAAAAAGGTTTCATTTAGCATTAAAATCTCCTTTAGTTCCCTTTTATACATGTAACTCATGCACACATTTTAAAAGGGAAAAACCACAATGACTTCTAAAGTTGATAAAAATATTTTTCCTTACATTTTTGAAATTCAACTTGCCAATTTTCCTTACAGCTTAAAATTCAAATTCTTTTCCTCAAAAAATTTACTACTTTCCTACCATCAGCTGCACCCTCTATCCTTTTAATCCTAGGGAAAAACAAAATAAAAGGTTGATAGAGACTGAGGTAGAGGACCAAGAGAAATGGTATAAAAAAAATATTTAAAAAGTCAAACACACAGAGTAATTCCTTTCTGCAGCATCAAGAGATGAGCAAAAAGCTCTGCTCCTATAGAGCTCACTCTCTACAATCCCCACAAGGCACTTTTATTGTTTTGGGGTCTGAATATTGTGTTCTCATTTGTCAGCTACCTTCTATGTTAATGTATACCTGAATCCTATGCATACTTTTAACTTAAAC
>NW_009966325.1:0-1019 GCF_000747805.2 Chaetura pelagica | reverse complement strand
GTGGGAGAGTTGGACTGGATGATCTCTAGACTCCAGCAATTCTGTGATTTGAGCTACCAGCTGGAGTTAAAGCTGTGATGTTGGCATTTTTCATTTCGTTGTTTATGTGTTAAATATGGATATTTCTCCCATCTTATTCTGCTCATCTGAAAATGACATTGTGTTCAAATACCTGCATGGTCAAAGGTGTGTTGCCAGAGCATGATGTGTCATTGCCACCCGAGACAGTTTCCTAATATCAACGTGAGAAGAGACATTCCTGAAGACCAGAGCATGGACAATATCTCCCAGTGTCTCTTGGCAGGATTTAAAACAGAATAAAAATAGCTGAGAAAACTCTGCACACAATTAATCACTGGAGGACACTTCTGTACCTTGTCTCCATTTCTTGCCTCTCCCTGCCCCCTCATAGCAGGATGTAATCCTAGTACTCTTGCAGCTCTGGCTCTGCCTTTCCTCAGGAGCTCAGAGGGTTCTGGCCCATTATGGAACAGGGGAGGGGGTTTTTGTTCAATCTACTTTATGAGTCAAAAAGTAATAAACTTGGGGAAGGTTAATGGACATACATTTAGGAAAGGAAACAATAAGACATTGTATGCATCTGTGTTTACAATTTTGGAACTGTGTGCGGATTAGTTGTTGTTAATTATTTGATTTAGTCCTTATTTTGGGCAGTATAACTGTGTCGTTTTGCACACACTTCTGCTTACCAATCTCAGAATCCCTTCCAAGCTCACATGAGTAGTTAATGGCTGAGAACACAATTGTGGATCCCTGGCCCTAGTAGTTCTGCTCCCTGGAGCACCAGTTGCCATGCTGCAACAAACAAGCAGTTAAATTCCTCTTTTAAAGAGAGGGGTTTATGTCCTTAATGAGGGCATGCAGATGAGTTTGCATGAAATGCTATCAGGTGGGAATTACTCATGAAACTCAAACACAAGTATTTTAAAGATAGGTATACTTAAAAAGTTACATTTGTCTCTGTATGCAGGCTGATATTCATGGGATAGTTATGTGCT
>NW_009966324.1:0-1019 GCF_000747805.2 Chaetura pelagica | reverse complement strand
CAACCCTGGAACTAAACACAGAATAATCCAGGACTGTGCAGGGTGATCAGAGGTCATCAGGAGTTATAAAGATGTAGATGTCATCAAAGCATCTAAAAGATATAAATAATTCTGCATATTTTTCATACGACACAAGAGTTGCAAACGTAGCTGTGCAGGTCTTGAGATACCTGACTGGGAGGGCACCACAGCCTTGGCCAGTTTCCAATGATCCTGAGCAGACAGGCAGCTCTGAGGGGGTTGGTGGAGGGGAAAGGACACCCTCCTTTTACCACCTCTCCCTCCAAACATGCAGGGGCTGAGAGCAGTCGTTTGCTCAGCAGTCATTTGAAGCTGTCACCTCAGAGAGGCACAGAAAGGTGGGAACTCTCTGACCAAACATTAACAGTTGCACCTGAACGAGTCAGGTAATAAAACAGGGTGTGATTGACCCAAAAATGAGGAGGAGATGGATGGCTTGCTGGGAATGCCTGTCTCTGTGGAGACAGAGCCAGTGTGGGTAGCCCAGAGGTAACCATCCATATCATGGACTTCTAAAAATAATGTGAGTCTTGCTTGAAGTGTGGAACAACAGATCATGTTTCCATGAAGTTTCTTGAAAACTTGGGAGATAAGAGAAATTAATCTCTTTTCTCTCTCGAGGGATTGTCTCCCACTTACCAGCCCAGGAAAGCCCTGCTGGGACAAACAGTTGTGTAAAAATGGACATGGTAACACATTTAGTTATGGAATTCCTTGTAGATTATTACAACTATGCCTAAAAACACTGGCAGAACTTCTACGAGCTGAATATCCCATAGCAAAGTGCTGAGAGGGTCTTGTTGCTGTGCACAGGAAGCTGGAACCAGATGGACACTGCAACAGGTTTCTTTCAGGCTCAACAGGTGAAACCTGAGAACAGCTGCTTCAGTGAGTGACCCACAAAATCCCCACAGGGCTGTAGGTTGGTTGGTGAGAAGCTCAACACGAACTGGCAATGTGTGCTGGGGCCCAGAAAGCCAACTGTCCTGGGCTGCATC
>NW_009966323.1:0-1019 GCF_000747805.2 Chaetura pelagica | reverse complement strand
ATCTCCAGAGGTCACTTCCAACCCCTAACATCCTGTGACTCTGAGGAGTAAGGACAGTGTGCCTTCCTATTATTGCAAAGCTCTTGTGTGATTTTTTTTTCTGCATTTTGTGTTATGGAAAGCTTATGTAAGCTTCAGGGTCCTTCCTTATACAATTGGATGGTCTACAAAAATCCAAGTTTGGATTACAGTTCAAAACTGCCCAGCAGGAGCCTGCCTGGTACTGTGATACCTTACCAATCAAAGACTCTAGTACAGGTATCTTATTAGCAGGGCTGTCATTAGGTATTGCCTGGATTTGCCTTCATTCCCAACATTAAGTTTGCAGGAACCTCTGGGAGTGTACTTGCACAAGCTGAGATCCTCAAAGTGCAGAAGCTCATGGTTGTTTCCACATCAAGTGTTGTCTTGGGAAACAAGACACAATCCCTGAAGAAACCATTCTTAACTATGCGAAGAATTGGTCTCACCCCTGATGTCTGAGTGTTCTGTCATCACATGCTGAAACGGAGCTCATGTCCAAGGTAATGATTTAAAGCTACATTATTCATTTTCTGTTTTCTTCACCAATTATGGGATGATTTGGGGATTTTATACCATTAACCTATCTTTACCATCAATAATAATTTCAGATTAATCAGGTAAAGCACTGGGTGTCTTGGCATTACCCCACTTCTGGATGCGGCAGACACCCTGCCTGGGACAGGATTACTTTGAATGCTGCACATCTGCCCAGTTTGAGGAGCTTCTGTGAATGTGAGTGGACACCAAGTAAGCTGTAGGGTGACAAGATGTGGCAACAAATTTGAGAGGAAATCTTTCCTCTGTTAGAAGTTTGCTGGCAGTCTCAAGGAGTAAAGGAGAAGACCAAGACATGGGGAATTCTGCTACCTATGACAAAAATGTCCCTTTCTTCCTGCCATTTCTGGATCTCATTTGGGTCTTCAGCAATTTAGGATAGGGGACTAGTTTGCAAGATTGACTAACATCATGCCTTATTCTCATCCTCTCCTTATGCT
>NW_009966322.1:0-1017 GCF_000747805.2 Chaetura pelagica | reverse complement strand
CCTTGGGTTGAAAACCAGGCCAAAAAATGACTTGAGTGTTACAGAGCTCTTAGACAGCTCATGCAGAAGAAATGCTTTATATGAAATACAGTACAAAAACACCTAATCAACAGAGTGGATATTGTTTCTGCCCCCTCAGCACGTGAAGGGGAGGAAACCATGCTTGGATACCTGAGCTTGGAAATAGTGAGGGTCTGCCACTCCTTGACCAGCTCTCCCTGGGATGTCCTTCTTGATGCCACAAGCTCTGTTGCTGAGCACAAAGTACTCTGTGGTCAACATGTTGCATCACCTTGAAGGCAGAGGACTTTCTGAAGTCCTAACTGCACTAAATCTGCAGGTCTGAATATGGTAGAGAGGATGAAAGCTGGAAAAAGCTGGAGCCTACCAGAGAGATGCAATGGGGTACCACAGCACTGATGAGGAAACCCACCCCAGGAGTCACCAAGGTATCTATATGCTGCTTTCCCTGCACTGAGGGAAAATAGTCCCTGAATTACTACAGTAAACGACGGGGTTTAGTGCAGGGTTTAGTCCCCACAATACTTCATTAATCACCACTGGATGCAAAGCACCACTTGTTGCAGCAGAGAGCGTCCTCATCAGGGAACAGTACTTCACTGCCACCCCAGATGTTTGCCACCTTCACCTGCCTTGGTGGGGCTCAGCACCCACTGCCACTGAGCAGTCTGGGCCATCACTCTGACAATGTGAGGGAAATTAAATCACTAAGCTCCCATTTTGGCTATGTACCTGCTCAGGAAGTCAATCAGCTGGCACAGAAATTTGGCTGTTCTGATTTGGGATGGACGGAGCCTTTCTGCTCATGCCTGTGACCACCAAGCAGCTGCTCCACCCACAGCAAGGGGCTGCCAAGGCAGCATGAGTTAAGGCACAGCTGGTTCTCCTGCCTTGCACACTGGTCCCACGGACTTTCTTTCCCACCCCCAGGCTCTGGTAATTAATTAACCACCACGGTTGCAGAAATTCCCGTCATGAGGTGTCACATCAAGCCAA
>NW_009966321.1:0-1018 GCF_000747805.2 Chaetura pelagica | reverse complement strand
CACTGCTTGGTTCTCTTTGGATGTCATGCACAGCTCTACTCAAGCAATACCGAACTGCTGTGTTTAGCTCCCAGCAAAATCCCTCCACCCACACAGCTAAGCATCTAACCAGCTCTGCATGTGGTCTGTGTTCTGGGAGGTGGCTCCGTATTGCTTGAAGTTTCATTGAATAATGAAATGCAACTACTCCTGATGTGTACCCTGAGGAAGGATAACTGCTACAGTTCAGCAGCTTTAGCTACATTTCATTCAGTGTCCATTGCGAGTAATGCAAGGATTATTTGCTTTCTTATATGCCAGCTTGTTGATGGTCTTTTGTAACAATGGAATTAAATTATATCCAAAATTTAAACAAGGTACCGTGAGTACTACGAATCTCTCTATTCTATCTCTATTCTGTACTGAACTATGGCAGTGTATGAACAGTATTTATGGAATCTAATCTTGTTATTTCGTTGCCTGTAATACAATAAATTAAAGGAGGCACAGTTACCATGGCAATCAGAATTAAAGTATATCATAATAGTGTGAAAGGTATTCAACCATACGGAAAAAGAATATCTCCAGAAGACACATCTTACTACTACTAGCAGTTGAAAAGCTTGGTGCTATTGCTTTTGAAAGTGCAAAAATCACAGTATAACAAATTAATTCCATATGTAGATTTCTTCTAAGATCTTTGTGTTTTTATATCATCTGTTATTGCCACATCTTGCAGATACCACAACACAAGACAGCAGATTACTTATTTTAAATTATTATCCATTGTTTTAAATATTTTTAACATCCTAGATGGGGGGAGGTTCATTTATATGTTTAATAATTTCCAGATTTTTGAGCTGCTGGTCTGTTCAATTGTCTGGAAAAAAAACCTGATTGCTATTACTCATCTAATTTGGTCAAAGATGATTTTGGGCTTCTGGTTGGATTATTACAGCAAAACTGTTCAGTTTTGTTTAGGTGTATGTCATTATTTGGGCCCAAAACAACAACAAAGAACCAGCTCCATGGCTGCTCA
>NW_009966320.1:0-1017 GCF_000747805.2 Chaetura pelagica | reverse complement strand
CAAAACAAGCAACAGAAAGAAAACAAAGCAACCCCAAAACACACTCCTCTGAAATGTTATGACTTCATTAAGCACTGTAATATTCTCTTCTTCATGGAACTGTATAGTTCTTTGCACCAAACTTGAAGGGTGTGGTCATCTTTTCTGCAAGTGTAAGGGGAGCTCACAGTCCCTTTACCATCATGGAACCCCACTATGTTAAAAACTGTTAGTCCATCAAGGGTTCATTCCCTGACTGTAGAACAGCTGGGTTCAATGTCTGTTAAAGACATCTACATTGTTAACTATTATGTAATAAATCCCATCAGCCCTTCAGGTTGAAGACGCATCACTTTTAAATCATCTTCCCTCTATGCCTGATTTTGATTGCTAATTTTAAAGGTAGTTTCATTTTACTTTTCCACTCAGCTAGCAATTAAGGAGAAGCAAAAAAAAAAAATTAGAAGGTGAGTCTTGGTAGCAGAAAAGGCTTGGGAGTGCACTGCTGACCAGAGCCATGAGAAGCAAAAAACTATGGTGCTTTGCCTACACAGACTTGTACAGAAGCACATAGATTTTTTCTGAAAGACTCTTGTGCCTCCTGTTACAACTTATACTGATCTTCACAGTAATTGCTCTGGCTCTCAGATTCCAAAGACAATAGATGTAAAAGCTTTAAAGAACCTGTTGAATAACCACAGTTCCCACACATGCTGTTAATTCTGTGTGAAGCACACAGTTCCTTCCCTCTACTCTTGGAATTTAAGTTCCTAATCGATCTGCTTCACACAAGCCTAACTCATAACTTTGCTCCAGCCTAAAAACAAGGTTACAGCCTATAGGTGCAGCTTCACAACACAGAAGGTAACATCTCAGATTATCTGCAGAAAAGGGTGATGTTGCCCTGCCTTACTTATCACCTGTGCTTTCCAGCTGCCTCGCCTGCACTCAGCTAACAACAAACTTATTTTGAGAAGCTATCAGGGTTCATTCAGAATAGCAGGGTGCCAGAACTCTCCCACTGGATAAAAAAAAAAA
>NW_009966319.1:0-1017 GCF_000747805.2 Chaetura pelagica | reverse complement strand
CTTGAAAAGTAGAAGCTCTTGAAAAGTAGAAACTCTTGAAAATAGAAACTCTTGAAAGTAGAAACTGTCTCCAACGCACAGTGACAAAATAACAATCTCAGTCAGCAATAGTCTTTATCCTTTGGCATGTACATGGTAACAAGATTTATTAAATTTGGTTTCCTTATTTAAATAAATGACTGTAGGCATACTCCATGGACAGGAACTCATACTTCTATTCATCATCCCTTAGGTTTGAGGCCTGGAACTGAATATGGCATTGGAGTGACAGCAGTGAGACAGGACAGGGAAAGTGCTCCTGCTACCATTAATGCTGGCACTGGTGAGTAGCTTGATCTTCCATTGTGTTCTGGAGGGAGCAGCAAGTCATGTGGAGTCACTCTGATGTTTCTTTCCTTTCCAAGCAATTCTGTAAAAAATATTTTAGAAACCTGTTGATTTAATTTCTGTGCCAATGGGACATTATCCCTGGAGGGAAAGAAAAACATTTCTCCAAAGGTCTTGATCCCTGAATCTGGCTTCCTGTTCCTTGATGAGAATATCTTAATGCTTAGGGAGTTTCATCCCCAGGTGACCTCATTAATGATAATTATGTTTACATAATTACTCTGGCCATCCTCTAATTGTGAAAGTTTCTGGCAGGAATGGTGGTTATGGCCAAAAGGTTGATCTGACAAAGGGCATGGTCTCAATGGTTCTAGTAGTTCTGACTCCCCTTCAAATCCAGGGTCTTTCTCACCATATCCCCCATTTCCTAGGTAAATTCTCTGAAGGCTTAAATTCTTCCTCTACCTCTATGCAATGCCTGCTGAAGTGGGTGTGAGTGGGGGAAATTTGTTCTAGTGTGGCTTGTCTGTAAAAGAGAATTTCATCATCCTCTGCCTGTGTCGAGCAATGGGGCTTCAGAACTTCCAACAAACACTGAGCTGCTGCTGGACACCCAGGGTGCTGTTCTGCCTACAGATGCCTGAAAAACTGTCCCAGGACATTTCAGAGACACCTCAACTTTGCTTTTTT
>NW_009966318.1:0-1016 GCF_000747805.2 Chaetura pelagica | reverse complement strand
TCCTGGGCTGCATCAAGAGAAGTGTGGCCAGTAGGTCAAAGGGAGGGGATTCTGTCCCTCTACTTTGGGAGTAGTAGGGTGACTAACCACCTACTTGTTTCTTTAAAATCCAAAAGCACAAAGTATCAGTTAACATTTAAGTCTAATTAAGAATAAGCAGATGAATACAACACTCTAGCCAAATCATAAATTGCAATGGCATCAGTTGCCTTTTATAAAAGCTCTTGGCCACCATCTTCCATGTTAATCATTCCTCCCTGTATCTCCCTAAAGCTGAGCACCACCTCTGTTTTACTGCTTTATCTTCCCCAGCTGTTTTTGGTTTGCATTTTGACATCACCCCCAACAAAGACCACTCCACACCATCTGCTGCCTATCTCTCCATACCTGTCCTTACAAAGGCAATCCATGGATATGTGAGAAAATAATTTTTGTTGTGAACAACACCTGTACAAGTCTATATCTGAGCTACTGTCCTATCTAGGACAGAATGCATTTTATTTTTATTAGTTGTTTGTGTTGGGATGAAATGAATCACCTTCTAAAAGCTATTTCTCTCCATTGACTACAATGAGAGCTCCATGTAGAAATCAAAATATCAATGCTGTAGAATGGAAAAGTGAGGTTAGATGGCTGTTTCCTTCACTGACAAACAGCTCTATGAACTCTCTATGGAAAATAATTAAGCCTTATTTCCTGCCAATTTGTGTCTGAAGTTTGATTGACTTTCTGCCTAAGAAAGCTCCAGCTGAAGCTTTCTTGCATAACTTACAATGACACTCACCTGCATGGATTTTTTCAGCGTGCAAGGAAGTGTGGGCTCAGACTGCACTTTCCCTAAGTGGGAATACTAATAGGTTTTCTTTCCCTCTTCACAGCCACTGACTTAGATGAAATTTCAGTGCTTTTAATTGTATCAAAGTCCTTTTCCCCCCACCATCCTCTTCTCTGCCAAAAGTGTTTGAAGTCGATAAGTACATTCAGAAGTTATTAGGTGGGAAACACAGAGACACATT
>NW_009966317.1:0-1016 GCF_000747805.2 Chaetura pelagica | reverse complement strand
AAAAAAAAAAATCACAACAGCACTCTTACCAGGTTTACTCAGATGTGGAAATGCTTATTGACTTCATACAATTCATGCTTTCACTTGCTGTAGGATTTCATTGTCTTGCAGTCCCAACAGGTGACGCAATGAGTCTATTTGGTGAGGCTACTGTGCAAGTCTAGGAAATGTAATGGTTTCTGGTGCTAACATTGAGTGTTCCCTATCTCACACAAGCACATGTCAACACTTCTTATTTTCAAATTAATAATCACATCCTACACATTACAAACCATCAGATCTCAGCTGCTAGCAAGATGTTCCATGTTGCCAGCTATGCTTGATATTAGATAATCTGATAGTTGCTGGGTGGTTGCTAAGGCAGAATCTTGCAAAGTCTCATTAATGCAGAATAGGATTTTTTCATTGCTTCAGTTTCCAAGCTACTTGTCTTCCAAAATGAGATTCACAATGGATTTGATAACAAATAAAAAACTACACATTTGCTCAGAGTTTTTCAAGAAATTTCCCTTATTTCAGCTTTCACAAATGAGCAAGACTTGATTGTGACAAGTTTCAGACAGAAATCTACCACATAAACCTGAATTTGAAATTTGCATACTGCCTGCTTTTATGTTCTTCAATCTTATTACAAAAACTATGCTCTTACTCCCAAAAACATTACTAATTGGATTATAACAAAACATATATTAATTAGAAGAATTTATATTTCCTCAGTACACAATGTAGTTTCTGATTCAGATGGAGATTTGATTAAGGAAAAATCTAAAATATTTTGCTCACTGTAAAAACAAACATAGAGTTGCAGTCCTTATTTCATTCATGCTCTGCTTAACATAGGAATTAAAGTGATACCAGCAACATGGGAAAGCCACTTTGTGTGTCAAAGCTCATGTACCATTTAATCCCATGATCTCTTTCACACTGTCTGTTCTCTTTTAGCAAAACAGCAACATGTTTGTGATTTTGTAACAACAGAGTCTATTTTTGAAAAGTTAAGATTTCATTTTTTTTTT
>NW_009966316.1:0-1016 GCF_000747805.2 Chaetura pelagica | reverse complement strand
AGAGTATAATAGTTACTTGAGACAGATCGACAACTGCTGGCAGAGCTTTCATTTTCCAGGCCAGCTTCTGGTATAGTAACTCAATGCAAATATATTTTGTTATCTTCTGGGTTAAATCTATTCCTCCATAAAAGATCCATTTTAATTGCTGTCTTGGAAATGACAGTTAAGCAAAATTATGTATAATTTACGTACAAAAAGCTAATAGATTAGTATAAAGATAGCCATTATTTGCTGATGCTACTTGCGTGGCTGTTGTAGAGCTAATATACTGTTTCCTTTTACCATTTCCACTTTAATTTCACATTCCTTTCAGGGGAGAAGGGAAACAGTATGAGGCCTTGAAGCTATAAATTTATTTGTAGTTTTGTCTCAATATGGACTAATCAGTGTGAATCACATGTGGTTTTAATGAGTAGTGAGGATTAAAAAAATCACCCTGAGATATTAACACTTACTTCCAATTCCAGTGTCTTTTATCTCCTGCATTAGAATGGCATGGACCATTTTACAGTTTCCTGCCCCTTTGAAAGAAAGCAGGTTGCCTGGGAAGGCTATGCCTCTCCTTTGTTAAAGGTTTTCAAGATATCACTGGATAAAACACTGGGCAGCCTCTGAGCCAACCATGGTTTGAGCAGGAGGTTAGTTGTTAGACCTCCAAGAGGTCTCTTCCAACCTGAAAGCATCTATGAAAAACAAGTGTCCATTCCAGAAAGCAATGTTTCAATCAGGCTACTAAAAACTATTGCTCATACCTGGCAATTATTTAAGTCAGAGATGTAAGATCGACAGCATAACAGCTTTATACAGTACTGCCCTAAAAGCCTGCTTGCCAATGGATGACACAGGCATCATGCTGACCTGCCCTTCAAGCTGTTATTAGCAGGCAAGTGTTACTGTCTTAGCTAATACATCTCTTGGGATTTCAGTAATTCAGCAGACCTTGGGACATAAAGACAAGTCAGAAATTTGTAGGACCTGTAAAAAACTGGTTTCCTCATAATCAGGTATAAGCA
>NW_009966315.1:0-1015 GCF_000747805.2 Chaetura pelagica | reverse complement strand
TATCCAGGGTTAACCCACCACAGAGTTAACTCTGAGGGACAGAAGATACAAATTTGAGAGAAAATTTAGTGAAATTCCCTGAAAATAAGGAGCATTTGAGACACCTGCTAGAAGGGTGGGACTTCAGGAGCACTTTTTTAGTATCCAAAAGACATGTGCATAAGAGGAAGTGAGGTCATTAAGAGTATGGAGATACATATATATGACACTACTATACAGACCACATAAGCAGATTTGAAATTACGAAGTTACGAAAGATAAATACTTAGAAGCAAAAAGAATCCTCTAAAACCATAATGTCCTAAGACTGGAAATAGGGGAGAATCAAGGAAGTCCTGTCATTGGAAATACGAAAAGGTGGGTGGAAAAAAATGAAAAGGAATAGTCTAGAAAACATCCGATTGAAGCAGGGAAAAAATCATCTCGTTTTTTTTCCTGAGGTCTTCTGAGAAGCTGAATTTGTTCAGAACCAAATTAACACCATTTCTGATTCAGGACTGCTTCCTTAGCAATATAATTACCACGTCACAGTAGCTTCTATCACCACTCTAAACACAGGGACATCTTCTTAAAGTTCATCTCTTTTTTTCCTCTCTCCCTTCCTGTTCTAGAATGATACCTCTCCTCTCCATTGCACAATTTATAAATTGTATAAATGTGGGATACAGAACAGGCTACTGCAGGCAAGCAATTTTTTGGCAATATTGTATGTGGGAAGACATCTGTGAGAAGCATCAGAAGATCTTTCATCTTCTGAACATCTCACAGATGTTCACAAATAACGAAAATTGTTACTTTGGGGAAAGCAGTTCATGTGCCAACAAACGTAGGGAATTGGTTTAAAATAGGAGCTTGCAGGCTGTGAAATTAATAAAACAACAGATCTGACCCAAGATCCTAATGACAATCAGCCTGATTGTTTTTGTTAATTATGATTATTGACAATTGAAATCAATGAGAGGTGAACAAGGGCAAGCAAATTACAACTGCTAAATTGCTACAGTTAGCACTTTTT
>NW_009966314.1:0-1015 GCF_000747805.2 Chaetura pelagica | reverse complement strand
TTTTTTTTTTGGTGCTTCAGATTTGTTGTGACAAAGACAGCTAAAACTCAGTAATGTTCACAGACTTTGGGAATGCAAATTTTGCAATCCTTAGGCAGACAATGCTAACACTGACTTCAAAGACAAAAATAGAAGACTTCAAACAGACAGTGTCTATTGTCACTCTGAGATGATCCCTTCTGGCTGAAATACAGAACAATGCTAACAAACAACTGCAAAGTGAGTAGTTTCCAGGCCTCCTCAGGCAAAAGGAGGGTCACTGAGATGTAGAACTTTAAGGCTGTTTGCAGGACTGTATGCAACTTGTTCCTCTAGGTACCTCATCCAAAATGGGCAAATCTTAGCCTGTGAAGCTTTGTTTCTGCCACTTACTTCTATAGTGTTGAAATACAATGCAAAAAATTACCTAAAGCACCTTTGAAGATACAAACGGTTGGCAACTGATACCCTGTAATATTTCACCCTTTCTTTCTTACCTTTCCAGTTTCTCTCCTTGGCCTTCTTATTCCTAGCACAACCAAGAAACAATTTTGGGATAAGTAGGGCAAGTATCAACGATGAGGTAGGCATTGCAGTTTGATCTGAACATTTGCCTAGGTGAAGTTCAAAGAACAATGAAGACCACTAGAAGGTTTGTCTCGGAAATACTACCTTCTCTAAATTACAGATTTAGACCAGAGATACACAAAACACTAAGAAGGCATAGTCTTGGACTATCAAAGTGAGATACTTTGAAAAAACTAAGTCCAACCACACAAGCTAAATTAATAAAGAAAATATGTTTCCAGAGTGTCTTTTATTTTCCAGATTTAGTACTTTTGTCTCTCTTCACATCTAAGTCCACTTATGTGCTTCAGAAAAGTCAAACTTAGCAGAACCTCAGCACTGAATTAAGTAGCAAAATACAGATAAATTCAAGCATATAGAGCTACACCAAGAGATACTTTAAAACAAATACAGAAGAGGAAATGCAATTACTATCCCTGAAAAGAAGGTATGATGAGCTTTTTTTTTT
>NW_009966313.1:0-1007 GCF_000747805.2 Chaetura pelagica | reverse complement strand
TTTTTTTTTTTTTTTTTTTTTTTTTGAGACTATGCACCATGACTTCTTTTTTAACAGGCTCAGATCTAGCATGAAAGCTGTTCTCCCTGCTGTTCCTAATGTATATTGTAAAGCGCTACCGAGAACAGCACTTTAAGGAGTCACTTGTCATTCTCACTTCCCTCCCCTGCCTGCTTCCCCAGTATTTAGATAATAATGGATCTGGTTGAAATCATAAAGTCTAAGAACATACTGCAGAAGGTTAAAAAGGCTAGACCTGTAAAAGCACAGATAAAGACTTCTATTGAAAATGATGTTAACAAAGCGATACTCTCCAAAGGTGAAGAAGTGGTCAATCCTGTGTGTACCCATGTTTTAAAAGAAAAGCAAATGATTTCTCTGTATTTTTGCAGTGTGTGTGGGTGAGTGTGTGGTGGTGGGAGAAGTGCAGCTTCAAAAAATGAATGGGAAGGGGAGAGGCAATGCATGTCAGAATAACGTTTGTTAGAGCAACAGGAAGTGTGAACACCAGCTTGTAATAGGTTCCTACAGGGCTTTGAAATGGAACAGATGAAGACCACTGCAAATGGCCAAAATGCTGCTTGGCACATGGGGAGAAATCATGATGACATTACCATTCCAAGGGGACATCAGCTCAAAGGGTGCATTAGCCATGGACATGGGGTTTCTCAATTGTGCTGCAGCTTGTGTTTAAGTACAGATCTAGATTTAACAGTGAGCCCATGCTAAATATGAAGGAGAAAAGTTTTCCAGATTAACTGGAAGCAGAATCATGTGGTACTCTTAGAGATGCTTATAGGCATGCTTCTCCAATGTAAAGAGCAGCATGGGAAAAGGAAGTGCTGGACTGAAAAAGAAAGAGGGTCTCTTGAGCATATATGACATCCCAGCACAGCAGATTCTTCAGTAGTTAACCATATTGACTGAAAAATGGTAGACAGGAAACACACAGGTTTTTAAGAACCTTTAACATGAATGAATCATAGAATCACAGAATATGCTGAGTT
>NW_009966312.1:0-1015 GCF_000747805.2 Chaetura pelagica | reverse complement strand
GTTCTCTTTCTGCCTCTCTTAAATTTGCTTTATTTCTAAGAACAAGAAAAAAAGTCACCTAAGAGCTGACAAAAGGCTGCTTACCAGCTACACAGCATTAATCAATGAACTGGGCCGAAGACTGGATTTCAAGTAACTTACTTTTAGTAGAGCTGTTTGTGCTACTTATTTCACTTCTCTGTGCCTCAGTTTCCTTGACTATAAGGTAGGATTAAATCTTGGAAAGCCATTTCATGTCCAGGGAGTGTAAAGTGCTATTATATTAATGTTTTAAGTGGAGAAAAGTCAGCAAGTTTTGACCTTTTAATATGAGTCTTTAGAAAAAAGGACAATCACCTGTATCTTTGAAAGTGGCTATTTTGTACCTTTAATATCTCAAGAAAAATACAGAAGCAAAGCCTGGTTTTGATACATGTATGGTATTACAATCCCTTGTTGCTGATAGTACTTTTTAATGCTAAAAGGCTTTTGACTAACTTATGTTTCCTCTGGGTGCATTCCTATATTCTTTTCCTCTTTGGGAGGCAGGCTCTTGTTGCTGCTCAGATATGTTTCCCACATCTTGTAATCATTAATGTACTCAGGGGAGAAGGAGGGGGCAAGAGGACGCTGTTTCAAAGTATGTTTCTGCCCAATTCATTTTGGCTTAATTTGCAGACCAAAGCAGAGCTCTATTGAAGCACGTCCTTCCTCAGTCATTTATCATGCTCCCCCTTCCCCTACTACCAAGCTGAGATGCTAAGCAGTAATAATGCAGCTTTGGAGAGTTTAATGAGTAATTTATCTGCTCATTCTTACCCTATTTTTGTTTCAATTTTGAAACTTTCTTAATTCTTACAAGTATCAGTAGATTGACAACATGAATGTAATAGCAGAGTTATTAAGCTGCTGCTTTTCATGGCATCTAAGTGTACAGAAAGAGACAATACACCACTATAGTCTTTAAAGAGCAGGCAAGAATCTAACTCAAAGCTTCCCAGTATGGGGGAGAAGTAATAAAAGAAAAAAAAAAAAA
>NW_009966311.1:0-1015 GCF_000747805.2 Chaetura pelagica | reverse complement strand
AGACATAGTTGCTTAACATTAGCACATACATTTTCTAAAAAATTAAGCTACAATCCAGTCAAAGCATTGACTGCATCCATTTTTCTTAGTTTCTGAAAACTGTATGTGTGTCTTTGGTTATAGATATGCAGTGGTAGACACTAATATTTCAGGCATGTAACAAGCTGACACACAACTGGATTTGACAACAACCTTATGTATCCAGGCAATAAAGCTGTGATGTAGAGGCATAACATCAAGCTGGTAACAAAGCTTTTTTGCTGTCATGAAGCCACAATTTCAGTTTGATATGTGTGATAATTAATTATACCCACTGCAGGATATCTATTATGATTTTAGTATTTGAACATAACATTTTAATTAGTGTTTAAAAAGCAACTGTAGCAGTATAGGCACTCAAACTTCAGATGCAGGGTGCACTCAGCTTCTGCTGAAGCCAACAATGCCCAAGTCTTGTCAGCAGAATTTGGAGCTATTCAAAGTTTGAACATAATTATCTTAAACTTTATATTCTCCTCAAATATCCCTTATGAGGGTTTTCCCTAACATAACAAAATATGATGATTGAACAAATTGTAAATAACCTGTCCAATGCATACAGTAAGGATACCTGATGCAAACATTGAGAAATAGTCATATTATACTTGCAATCAGAGCAGAAAATGTTGAAGGTATCTTGGTAAGTCCAGCACCCGTTTTTTAGCTACAGTTTCTTGTCCCTGGTTGAATATTGGTTAATTCTCTCTCCAGGAATGGGAAGAAAAAATATTGACTGCACAATGTGCTGTCTCTGTTAATCGAGCTATGTATCTGCTGTTCCAGATTCTGCATAATCAGCAATTTTCTAGTAACATGAGACTGGGGCACTGTGTGCAGGAGGGAACAGAAAAGCTTCTCACTCTGCAGGCACCAGGTCACTGACTGGGACATCTTTACATGCACTGGGGAAGATCAGGCTGCTAGACTCTGCACTCTGCCTAAGCTCCACTAGCTGCAGGTATCATGGATTATATTA
>NW_009966310.1:0-1015 GCF_000747805.2 Chaetura pelagica | reverse complement strand
CTCAGCACACATGGGTGCATCCCATCAGGGTACATGGATGTGTAGATGTCCAGTTTCCTTAACTGATCTTTGACACAATCTTCTTCAATCAGGGTAGAGCCTTCCTCACTCCTGACCACTTCTGTGGTCTCAAGGGTTTGGGAATCCTGAGACAAAGAAATCCTGGTTGCCTGTGGATTTTGGTCTTCTGGCACAGATCTCAAAACCTGTGTGGGCTGTGCCTGAAAGATTCCCACAGTAAGACTGTTAACTACAGATGCATTTCATCTGGATTCTTTCTTGTCTAGTAGGTGTTGCAGCACTTCCTGGACTTTGTCTTCTACTGATGGACCTGTTTTCCGTACCTGACCATTTACATTGAACCTGTGGTTTCCTTGGGACTGCTACTCATGTGTCAATTACAGTTAAAACTGGCCAATAGTTTCAATAGGTACAAGGAGGCAGACAGGAAAGATGCACATACACTAGAAAACAAGGCTGCAAAGACAAGCAGACAAATGTGAGCCATTGCCTCATCCAGTTGTTTTGCAATGAATGAGACTAGTATAGTGATTGCAGAGTGTTTCTGAAACAACAACATTGCAAGAGAAAGATGCCAAGCCAATGTCTGATCACCCTTTCTGTGAGCATGTGCTTCAGCAGAATTTGTCCAATGAGTACAGTTCAGGTCAATTCCAATGATTCTGTAATTTGGAAAAGAGAACACAACTAGCAGTATTTTCAGATTTGAGTCAGCAAACATTATATAGCAGGGAAGATTCAAAGGGACACCTGAAAATAAACCCCAAAATCAGTACCTTTGAAAATTACATTAGCAGCAGACTGTGCTATGTCTTTGTTTCCTCAAATGGGGTCACAGTTTCTTTTCCTGCCTTTGTTTTTTTAACAGCATTTAGTTATCTTGCAATAATGAAGCATCAAAGAAGTTGCGTGCAGTATTGTATAATTTAATGGGTTCTGTAAAGTGGTTTCTTCCAAGCTATTTTATTTTTGCTCACCTTGCTAAAGAAATAAG
>NW_009966309.1:0-1015 GCF_000747805.2 Chaetura pelagica | reverse complement strand
TTTTTTTTTCCCCCACCCCAGGACCTTGTTCCTAATATGAATTTAATTGAAATGAGTGCTTGTCAAGATTTTGCTCTGCTATGTGAAAGAGTGATAGGTTGTATTTATTTACTGTTTTTCTGATGCAATTACATATAACAGTTCTCCTTCTGCTACAGACTGAAGATGACTTTTTTTCTAACAGCATCATAGTATTCTTTTAACAAATCTTGCCTGGAGTCATTGTTTCTAAATAGTAACTTCTTTTGTCAGTTGAATTGTATTTTTAAGCCAAGAAATCAGCTATATTCATGTTATATAGACATTTGCAGCTAATCATCTCTCCAGGAATTAAACGTTTCTGTTCTTCCCTAAAATATTTTACTCATCTAGAAGTGGTTTCACAAAAATATTTCAGACATAAATTAGTTTGCACTGTGCCAAGAGCATGTTCTGAGCAGCAAAAGAGTGTTAAAATTATTCCACTAGATGCTAAATAACATGAGAGCTGTTAGACTATCCTTGTTTTGCAGCATTCTACTTGCAAAAGGTGTATATATCCCAGACTGAGAGTGGTCACCCCCACAGATTTTACCACCCAAACCCTTCCATCTATACTTTAGAGAATGCTTTGGTTTACATGTCCATGCAAGGACAGGAAGAGTGAGGACTTTCATTTACAGCCTCATGCAGGCTGGTCTGGATGCAGAGAAAGAGCAGAAAGCTCTAGTGTAAATGATGTCCTCATCAGGCACAGGAAGGAATTTGGGAGAGGGGTTAAGTTTCAACCCCTTCTGTATATGTGAACATAGCCAAGGGAGTCTCCCCCAGAGCTGTTCTGCTGAAGGTCAGCAAGAAGTATAAGCTCCTGGTGCTGGAGCTAGGCTGGCCATCTACCTGAATCAGAATAATCATTATAACTCTTTGCTTCTATACTACATGTGGCTTTTCTTTACATTCTAATTCAGATAAAACTGAACCTTGTAGGCACTGGAAGGTGCTATGAGGTCCCCCCAGAGTTTTATCTTCTCCAGGC
>NW_009966308.1:0-1014 GCF_000747805.2 Chaetura pelagica | reverse complement strand
TAGAGGTCCCTTCCAGCTCTGACAATTCCATTATTTGCTTTGCTTTAGTGATACAAAGCATGGCTTTAAACCACCAAGGACAAGTTGCGTTGGAGTGCTCAAAAGCAGAGGCAGAGCCACAGGAATGGCAGAGGTTTTGTGAATGCAGGAGCTACAGAGGAGATGCATTCTGTACTCACAGCTGAAAGAAAAACAGTTGAAAGAAGCTAATGATGGTAGGGTGGGTGGCAGCTACCAGTGTGAAGATAAACTGCAAAGAAAATAACTTATAAAACTAATAGGAGTACTGGAACTACAATGAATGTGTGTTCATTTACCAAGCAAAATCTCTGGACATACAGGAACTGCAGGAATTGTCTCCCTTTCCCTGCTGTATTCCATTAGATGTTGTGGAACTCATAAAGGCAGAAGAGAATGCATCATGATTCTAGCTAAAGATTGTGTCAAGAGACCCAACAGAATTAATGGAGAGCTAGAGGCAATTTCTGTCCAATACTCTTATAACACTCACAATATAAACTATTTTCCAGGTATTTGGGAGTTCAGATTTGGGGAGACAACTGATACAGTCAGCATTGTCTATAAAGGGCTTCCAATGAAGAGAGGAGACCACAAAGCTTGTCAAAGGCTCCTCCATTGTTGTATCTACAACATGAAGAGCATCTTCATGGATCATGAAGAGCAGATCCAAGTAAGCAATCACTGTCATCTTCATGCTTTCTGTCCCTATTGAGGGCTATTAGCTTGAGCCTGAGTTCAAATCACTTACATTATTCTGGGATCAGCAGAGCCAAGGACTCACCTGCTTGTGGTCTAGGCTGTAGAGCACTTGGTAACAAGCCTACCCAACCCATCTAGACTGTGAAAGGGGAGTCTGGGTACCAAGACACCAAACACAAGTCCAGGCTCCCTACTCTGAGCTCACTCTTAAGTGTCCAGTTAAGCTAAGGTTGGTCAGCTTAAACATACTACAGGGTTTACACTAGGATAGGATAGGATAGTTGGAAGGGACCT
>NW_009966307.1:0-1013 GCF_000747805.2 Chaetura pelagica | reverse complement strand
GTGAACCTCTAGGTCACTTTCTTGTGTAATTGGTCTCTGTAACCACCTCAGTATGTAGAGAATAAAACATGTAGATTGCTTTGCATCTTGTTAGCTATTTCTTATTTATCCCTTCTTTTTTACCTAGTGACTGAGACATGAATAGATATTTAAGAGCACATGAAGAGAAGTCAAGGACAGTAACTGTACGAGTCTATGCTCTAACCTCTGCATGTCCACGGGAGTCAGAGCTTGCCCAGAGGCTGGACTTCAGATCTGTGCCCCCACCCTCACCGTTTCCCACCGGTGTTTTCTGGGCTCCTCCTGGGCAGGACGCAGCGTGTTTCCATCAGGCTCCCCATGCCCTGTGCAGGGAGCCCCGGGGTGAGCTCTGGGTTTGAACTCTGGAAAAGTGGGTGCTGCAGTGCCAGCACCCTCCTCGGAACAAGCTCCTCATGCACAGGCCAGTGCCCGATATCCCCGTGGACCACAGGCGTAATTTTTATGACCTTTCCCCTGTGCTACTCTCAGAGCTTTATCCACTGAGCTCTTTTAATAACCAAAATGCCAGTGACCAGGAGAAGAGCGTGATTAGATCTGACACTGCTTAACACAGCTCAAGTGACAGTGCCCTTTCCCTATGACTAGATCAGTCACTCTCCAGGACTAATGGCATATCCCCCCTTTCTCAGGGTATTGGTGTTGTACAGGACTGCCTGCCACCTCCAGCGCTCTGGTGTAGGCAGCTCTGTGTTGGTAGCTTTTGTTGCTGGAACTGTGTGAATGTGTGAGTGTGCAAGAGATCTCTGATGGGGCAGGAGTGCTGGAGTGAGGACATGTCAGAGTGCAGAGGAGCTTGGACTGTGTGTGTGTGATTGTGTGTAGAGATGTGTTTGGGTGCAGGGGTGGCTTTTTTGGGCTTGTTGGTAGTGAAGGGCTACAGGGACCTCCCCTGCTTCCTGACTTGGTTGAGGACATTGGTTGGTATCTGTTGCAAGTGGAGATGTGCATATTGGAGACACAGGCTTAAGCTC
>NW_009966306.1:0-1014 GCF_000747805.2 Chaetura pelagica | reverse complement strand
CTCACTCTTTGAACCTAAGACTCTCCATCCTGAAACACTTCTTTCCAGCACTCACTGTAGGCTGCAGCAAAGATGTGCTCATCAGTAACTACCCAAAGCAAACTGTGCACCCCAAGATGCTTCATGAACCCAGGAAAGAGAGAGGCTGAACTTCAGCCTCAAATTTGTGTCTAAACTTTTCACCATCTCCATCCTTAGGTATTTACTTGTTTAATCTGTTTGAGCAGCTCACGTGTCTCTGCTTTCTTGCTTTTTTTTTGACTCAAGAAAAAGAGAGCTGGATCTCTGCTTCCCAGCCTGTAATGTTTGTGAGGAGGAGACCCAAAAGGTGGTCAGTCCTCTCACCTCCCAGAGAGGTGGGTACCAGGTTGTTGAGGCTGTGCAGAGCTTATCAGCAACTCCTGAGATGTGGGTGGCAGCTCAGAAGTCATCTTGGGTCACACAAAATTGGCTTTCCCTCCTAAAGTGGCTGGAAAACTGAAATATCCCTATTTTACATGCCTTGAGGGAAGCAAGTGAAGCTAGGCTTGTTACCTGTAATTACTAAGGTAATTAATCAAGTATTTAAGTACCACTGGTTTTCTTCCAGTGAAGCAATCAGAAGATGAAAGTCAATAGTGATTGATTCATTTTCCAGCCACTTAGTAGAAGCGCAGTTGTTTGTGGGGATTGTGGTTATTGGGAAATTCCTGCAATACCCCAAAACCCTCTGACAGTCCCTATTTGTTATAAAATAGTTGTTTTCCTGTTTGTTCCAATTTAAAACCCTTCCTGTCAAAAGCATTTTACTGGAACCAGAACCTGCACCACTAAATGTTTTTCATGTCCAAAATACTCTTTTCTTCCCGGTTATTTTTCATTTCATGCTCTGCTGACACGCCTGGAAGTTTTCTAGTACATTCATTAGGGGAGAGTTGGTCAGTATTTCTTGACAGATATTTATTTCTCAGTGGAAAAAATGGCTACATGTTTTTTTCAACTGTAATTTTAGTGGCTAGGGGTTGTAGGGTGGAT
>NW_009966305.1:0-1014 GCF_000747805.2 Chaetura pelagica | reverse complement strand
CAGAGTCAGTGTCTGGAAAAAAGGTCCTGGGACTGCTCAGAAAGCTGCTGATCACTTTGCAGGTGGTAGGAGGCTGCCCATATCTGTTCAATATTCCAGATGGCATCTGTAATAATTACATTTAGGGGGAGGGCTGGGAAGGGAGCTGTGCCATTAAGAAGCCCTTGCAAAAGCCATTTGAACTGACTGCTATATTTTGCAGACAAGTACATAATGTGATACTGAGCAATTAGACACTGAATTAGCAATTAGATATTGAATCGAGTAGATGTAGATACCAACTGTCTCTGGTAGCTCCTTCCTTGCTTGTACCTTCATTGCACTCCCTTTGCTGTTCATTACAGAATAGACTTTTACATTTTCTGTGGGAAGGACAATACATTTTAAGGCTATTAAGTGTTAATGATCAGATTGTAAAGACCTATTACTTTTTTTTCTTTCTTTCTTTTTTATTTAGTTATTTTAAGATATTCATTGCATGAGAGCAAAATGAGCAGCACCAATTCTAGGGCAGCACCTGTGAGAAGCTTGGGTGAGATTAGCAGGAGGCTGTTTGCCAGAGTAGAGATGTAGCTTTTGCATTCACAAAGGCTAGTTGTTAACTGCAAGATTAGCAATGCAATCATCTGATCTTTTAAATAATACGAGAGATCTGAAACAGGAAAGCAAATTAAGCCTTGCTGTGGATGAGAAAAAGTCACTTGGAAATATGTGTTTAGAGCTGGGCTGTGGCAGAAGATGCTGCCTCTGAAAAAAGGTATTTGCAAGGATGTACAAAACTGCCTCTGCATCTTACCTGCAAATTGCTATAGAACTGACAATAATTACAAATTAACATGAAGAGAAGAAATGTGTGCATACACAAGTAAGCAATGGAAAACCACTTTTTCTTCTTTCTGAAATTAACAAATATATTGAGGTTTAATTTGCAAAGGTTTATAAGGAGAATAATTTTGAAAGTAATACAGCATGTTCTTGTTTGGCTTCACTGCTTTGATACTAAATTTCTCTTTT
>NW_009966304.1:0-1014 GCF_000747805.2 Chaetura pelagica | reverse complement strand
AACAAAACTAAACAAAACAAAACAAAACAAAACTAAACCAAAGTAAACTAAACTAAGCTAAACAAAATGTCAGGTTAAGAGTCAATAATGTTGATTTTGGGGCAGAGAATGTCTGTATCCACCAGTATAAACGTAACTTCAGTACTGAGTGCATTCAGTACGTGTTCCATAAGCATAATCATTTACATTTATCATTTTGCAGACAGTTGTTCAGTAAATTTGAAAGGCAAATAAATATTTTTAGTTTATGCTCACAGCTACCCCATTAGAAAGACTATGTCTTTTATCTACAGTATGACTGCACTGGTCTGTGTTAGAAAAGTAGGACTAGACTTAGTGAGTCAGAGATGGAAAGGTGGAAGAGGAGCTCCAAATCTCAGATTCAGTCCAGTTTCTTGGAGGTGACTACAGTCAGAGCATGACACAATGATGAGATGCAAGACGATATAATGATGCTCTTCCTCAAAACTGGGGACAAGCATATTAAATAGCAGTCAGAGCAGGAGGACAGGTGTGGGGATCTCTCCCCACTATGACCCAAGGAAGAGGCAGAACTGTGTACCTTTTTTACTACTGCTGTTATGATTCTTTGAGATTCTGAAAGTCTGACTCTTAACACAGATACTAAGCATAATACACAATGGAGGCAGATAGGAGAGAAAGGGATCTTACAAATAGGGTGGATAAAGAAGCAAGGAAAATTATATACCGTATTATACCTAGACTACAAGTCATCATGATGTAGGTGATAAGTAGTGTAAATCCAAGGAGAGTACTGAGAAGCAGTATACACAGAAGTAGGCTTTTCCCCTGAAGACATCGTTTTTTCTTTGCACCTGTTCTCAGCTCCTGGTCACAGGTCTGAAGAGAGAAAAATGAGATGAACAGAAAAAAAAACCAAACACAAACAGTTACCTGTTTCTCCATTGACTGCAAAGGAAGCTAGATGACTATGCTACTTTGTGTGTCCACTGCTTCTACCTACTTTGATGTACATAAGACTGGAGAAGAGAA
>NW_009966303.1:0-1013 GCF_000747805.2 Chaetura pelagica | reverse complement strand
ATGTGGATACATCTACCCAAGGCAACCCAGAAAGTGTTGGCTCTTAGGTGAAGTTGCAGACACAGTTCATTGCAGCCAGGAAAGCAGGGCATACAGCTGAAGGACACCACACACACTCCCTACAGCTATACATGTATATGGTTACATACTTCAATGCAATTTGATCTGGATGAAATGATTTGTATTGGGGCAGCACAATAGGCTGCCAGCGTGTAAACACTCTCTTAACATTTTGCAGTCCATTATATTTTGCTGCCCGAGGCAACCTCCTGCTCTGTGTAGTTATACAGCCCTGTTTTTATTTTCTGTTGTTGTCAGATATGAGCCTATATATCATTCCCTTCGGGAGAGGCTGGACTCAGCATTGCTTTATGGAACTCACCATTGGCAGCTGGGATGGCAGGCAGCTACTTAGGGATCCTGCTGGCCAGCAGAAAGTGACTGGGTGAAAAATAAAAGGAAAATAACACTAACAAATAGGCAAAACATGTCAAGAATATGCTTTACTAACTACTTTTGTTTCTATAAATAGGGCATGTGGGTAATAAAATTCTATTTCCCATGCCCTATGCCTGAAGTGCCATTTGCAAAGGACCAGCCTAGAGCTGGCAGCAAATTTGTTGTTTTCATGTCAGCGAGTCCATTCTGGGGATTAAAATGACCTTCCCAGATGGAGAAGCATTTGGTACTTCCCAAACCTACAGTCAAAAGCATTCTGAATGCAAACATGAAATTCAAAGAATTGGTTTGGGCAGTAAAATAAGCAGCTTAGTCAAATGACACAGTCCTTGTGCCCAGAAATATTGAAGACTTTACAGGGAATCTGCTACTAAAATGAATCTGTTAATTGTTAACACATGCTGTGACACCACTGCTATCTACTGATATAAATGTGACAAAAACATGGTATCTTCAGATGTATGGGCTGATTTTTTTATCCTTTTTCATCTTGAACCATGCACCAGAAGTATCAGAACATCCCATCTGTAAAGTATTGACATGTAAGAAAAAAA
>NW_009966302.1:0-1013 GCF_000747805.2 Chaetura pelagica | reverse complement strand
GATGACCTTTAAAGGTCCCTTCCAACCCCACGCATTCTGTGATTCTATGTCATCAGTCTCATGCGTAGGTACTCAGCACGGATATCTGTGCATGGGACTGAACCTGCAGTCAAACTGAATTTTGACACTGGATATAATGAAGAGTTGTCTCATGACAGCCTCACCACCATGCTATAAATGATTCTTCAGCTAGAAAAGAAACAGATCCAAATTACCACATCTGTTTTTATCAGGACTGAATACCCTGTATTCACACATTTGCACTTAGTTGAAAAAATGAAAGTTCTGTTATTAAAAATCAATGAAGAAGAAAAAGTATATTGGAACATATCTCTGATTCCTCATCTGAATCTGGATCATTCCTGTAGTTACAGATACATGAGTAACATGGATCATAGATCCCTGGTCACTTCTCTCTTACTTTCCCCTCCCTTTGGAAGCAGTATTTACTTTTTCCTCATCTTTGTCTGCATTTGACTATTGAGATAGGAAGCTAGTTGGAACAGGACTATCCTTTACACAGACAGCCAACTATTTATTTGTGACCCAACTATTTATTTGTGACCCATGAAAGATACTGACGTACAAATAGCATATATTTAAGATGGCACTCATCAAATCAGTGTGATGCAGAATGATTACTAGATGCTATTTAAGTTGCAGTTTTATAACAGCATGCAATCATTTAGTATCTTACATTGGAAACGATCTCTCCCTGCAAAGCTGGGTAACAGCATCAGGAATTGTAAACATTACTTGGCTTTTAAGATCTCATAAACTGAAAAGTATTGAGTGGTTTGTGGGTTTTCCCAAGTATTCCAGGTCAGCAATTCCTAAATACTGGT
This sequence comes from Chaetura pelagica, assembly GCF_000747805.2. Lineage (NCBI taxonomy): Eukaryota > Metazoa > Chordata > Aves > Apodiformes > Apodidae > Chaetura > Chaetura pelagica. The sequence goes on along the minus strand of NW_009966302.1, from coordinate 168 downwards.
GATTCATGAAGCTTTATCCCATAGACCTGCAGGGTAAAATATTTGGAGAATGCAACTACTACTGTGTTTTAAAGGAATGAAAAGGAAGAAAACTAAAGGGGAAAAAGAGGAGAGAGGGGAGAGGAGAAACGGGAGAGGAGAAAGGAGAGAGGGGAAGGAAAAAAAAAA
>NW_009966301.1:0-1013 GCF_000747805.2 Chaetura pelagica | reverse complement strand
AGGTGAGTGTTTTTTTTTCCCCCCCTCGCAATTCTGTAATTAATATGACATGTTTCTGGGTAGCATCTTTTATAGCAGTATTTCTCAATACTGGTAAATTCTTGGAAGTGAAAGACACGGTATTGCTCAGTGGTGTTTACAATCTATAGGTTTAAACACATAAGGTCAGTGTGTAGGGTCGAGATGGGTGGTACTAAGTAAGCAGCTGCAGAAAAGCATTTGAGCATAGACCAGTTGGCTTGCTTAGAGACACAAATATAGAGATGTTTCCCACCTTCATTACATGTTTTACAAGGGAGGTTGAGGTGGTAGGAAGTGTTTCTTTGAAATCTGCCACAAGAAAAAGGCCTCACCCTCTCCTATTTTTATTCAAGTGTGCGTTTACATTCTTGGTTTTGAGGAAATGCAGGTTAGAGGAAACTTCTGGACTGAAATTGCATTCTTAGAAGCTGTTGTCAGAGAGGTCAGGGACCCAGGAATCTGCCTTATGATTGCCTTCTTAAGGTGGAATCAGTTTCAGCCAGGAATATTTTTGATAACATCTTTCCAATACATTTTAAAGGAGTAAGACAGAGGCCTCTGAGAAGGGCTAGTTCTTCCAAGTCGTGCCAGAGAAGGCAGTGACTTTTGGAAGTCTTTATATTGCTTGTACTATGTCCACAGATGCCACAGGTTAATATTCCTCAACATGTGTCCCTCTATTTTATAAACAAGGAGCACTTAAATCCTACCAAGTACATTAGGTTTAATTTGGTTCATGAGGTTATACCTAGGTTTGAAAAATATTCAGTCAGTAACATCCCCTTTTTCAACAGGAACTTTTTGTCATTGTAACCATACCTTTGCTACTATCCAAAGTCTGTTTCCTGGGCTAGTTTAGAAGTACAGAGAGGTCTGGCCTTGGAGGCAATGAGCCATAGGGAGTTCTAGCTTCTTATAATGCTTAACATTTTTGACTGCTTGAAACAAACCTGAATCTCTGTCTCTCTCTTTCTCTTTCTCTCTCTCTCTCT
>NW_009966300.1:0-1013 GCF_000747805.2 Chaetura pelagica | reverse complement strand
ATTCTCATTCACTCTGTTCTATCCTCTACACTATTTTGGTGGGTTTAATACCTGTCACAATTTCAAATAGCTGAATCCATAATTTCAATCCTATCTAGGGATATGTGATTTTTGTTTGTACTTTCTTGCTGTGCTATTTTTGTATTCAACTGAAAACTTAATTCAGATGGCCATAGGCCAAACATCTATTGACATTTAACATGGCTTAATGCATTTCACATGACCTCCATGTGACCTTGAATAGACTAGAGATTCTGAGTCAGATATGTAAAGGGTTTCCATTGCTTTTATACACTTCATTATGGGCAAATAACTAGAGCTTATATGACTGTGAATAAAAATTGGCTAGACATTTATCTGACCTGCACCATCTGTGGTATGAACAGAAGCTACCTTTTAATCTAAGGACAGTTGGAAACAAAGGGGAAAGGCTTTGCCTGTGGAATGTATAGAAGAAATCTATATGAAATGTTCCATAATTCTTGCACAGCTATGCTGTTATAAAAGGGATTCACATGGTTTTATGTAAGAAGTGAAAACTTTGTAGTTAATATTTACAGTGCAAATTTACCTAGATAGAAGTATTTGAATGTGTCCAATATATAGTATTTAAAAAACAACAACAAACAAAACATGCATTTTTTCTCTAACTTTTTTAAATTTTCACACTCAACTGCATGTTTGAACAAACAGACTTCTTTTGTTCCCAACATATATGTATATCGATTTTTTTATTAAAAAAAGGTTTGTAAGGCCATCTACAAAAATGCTATTGGTTCTGAGTTCAATTTAATTCTTCTTCAGGGATCTGGTTTGTATTTCAGAAGCTTACAGAGGCAAGGAGTTCTTTCTAACTCACTGGCAGCAGTCACCAGGCAAAAACTTATTAGTTTGTCATCCAGAACTGATTTCACCTGAATCAAAGCATAATCAGAAAATATTCTTATTCTAAGACTCATTTCTGTTTTTTGTGTTTTGGTTTGGCCTGGTTTATTGTGGGGGAGTTTTTTTTT
>NW_009966299.1:0-1011 GCF_000747805.2 Chaetura pelagica | reverse complement strand
AAAAAAGGCTTAGCTTTAATGACAAATTTGCATCAGGGTTAAAATTAAAATTGTACACTGTTACATTAAAAATGTAACAGTGACTATAAAGTAACAGTGACTAACCTACTGAACTGGAAAGGTGTTGGCATTTTCTATTATTATTAACGAGTAAATTTTAGGTAATTTTGGGAACGTATCTTATTTGAATAATGTATAACCATTTTCATGCAGCTATCTAAAGCATGTATCAAATTCAGCAATAGTAATTTGAGGTGCATCTACTACTAAGGCATATTGTGGTCAGATTTTAATCTTCTCTATTTTTTGGCACAGAAATGGAAAATGTAATTTAATGAAAACCAATGTATAATATTAAGGCTGCGATCAATAAAGCTAATAGACAGTATATCCTTTAATGGCATAACTATGGATAACATTGACCAGTAAATGAATTAAGTCATGTTATAAATTATCTTTATGCCACCAGCTCAGCTTATCAGTCATGAAAAAGCAATTCATAGCAGTACCAGGAAACCAGAGTAGCTTTAGCTTTTTTCATATTTTTTTTTATAACACCAATGATTTTCTCGATTTGGGAAACATAGTGATTGATCTAAAATAAAGGCAGTCATTCCTTTAATATAGGGCCAGAAAACCGTAAGCAAAGCTCTCAGGGGAAAGATTATGCAAAGACTGTAAAGCAGGTCAAGAACTAATTGGCAGATAATAAAAGCCATCACAAACAGAGCACACTGGTTAAAATGGATTTCCTTTTGATATTCCTTAAGGCTATGTGGAAGCACTGAGTCCCTTTAACATTTCCTATAAAGACACAGGAACAAAACACTGAGCTGATGGAGTTTCCTAAATATTCATTGGCGGATGTAAAATCAACTCATGAGTCAACAGGATTATATTGTGGTCTTCAAGTACCTGAAAGGGGCCTATAAAAAAGCTGGGAAGGGACGTTTCACGCGGGCATGTAGTCATAGGATGAGAGATAATGGTTTTAAACTGGAAGAGGGTAGA
>NW_009966298.1:0-1013 GCF_000747805.2 Chaetura pelagica | reverse complement strand
ATCAGGTACAACACTCCTGTCCAGTCCAATCCCAAGGTAAGATCAGACTCTGGTAAGCTAGTGTGTGTCTGATGAGTGTCTAAGTTAAAGCGCAGATATGAAAGAAACTTTTCAAGCCATATTAAACTAACAGTAACTTTAAGCTATTTCTACTTAGATAAATACATCAAACTGTGATTAGGCAGCTTCCTGAAGAGTTCTGATTTGGCCTCTAGGCTTTATTACTGTAGCATTCCCTCGTGGCTTTTGCAAGTAACAGTCAGGAATGAAAATTGGGAAATGAAAATCAAGGGGATTGTAAATGCTGCAGCTGAGGTTTCTATATAACTGACAACATGGAGCCCAGGGTAAGCTGATCTGTTTAACATCTCATGGGTTTGTACTGAGACAGGCTTGTCATGATGAGGCACCTGCAGGATCAGATCTGGCATTGAATTGTTTATTTCAATCTGCTGCTGTGGCTGCAGACCTGGTGGCTGAGTCAGGCTGCTCTGACAGACACTGGGGCTGGGGAGGGGGAGCAGTGCCCTGTGGGGTGGCTAAAGGAGGGTTTTTGCCATGAGACCACTGTGTGGGGAGCAAAGCTGCCAGCAGGAGCTCGGGGCTGCAGCAAGGACGGTGCTTCCCAGAGCTCCATCTGCCCCTGCACTGCCCGCAGGGAGCGGGGAGCAGTGCCAAGCACTTGCTCTGCTTTTTTAGGTCCTTTCACCAGACGTGCTGTGTGCCTGACAGCTCTGCAGAAGCTGCCTGGGCCACAGGGGCTGGTGCTTCTGTTTCAACTTCCCAGCTTCTCTTGCTCTCTGGGCTTAACATCACTGCCTTGTTTTCCATGGCAGCTGTTCCCAAGCATCCCTGAGCGCACCACAGCCCACCTGAGCTCTGCTGGCCACTGTCCTTGGGTCCAGCTGCCCTGCCCTGGTGTCACCTCAGGGCCCTTAACCTGCACATGCTGAAGTGGGAAACAGCCCTGGCAGGTGGGTATAATCACATTTTAATCCACCTCAGGAAAAGGA
>NW_009966297.1:0-1012 GCF_000747805.2 Chaetura pelagica | reverse complement strand
TGAACAGTAGGCAAACCCCAATTAAGCACTTCACTTACCCTGTATGAAATACCAGCTCCTCAAAATAACTTTTTGTTGAAATGACATGTTCTCATATATTATCTTTCTATTATCCCAGGACAAAACTGTTCGGGTTTCTCAGTAACAAATGATGACAAATTAATCGGGTGACTCCAAACCATTTTTGGGGGAACAGCCAGGATATCCTTCTGGTAAAGAAGGCAAGTCAGAGGTGACCAGATTACTATGGAATCTATTGGTACTGATCAGGGAAATGTATTTCTGTAAATCGATGTAATACTGCTAAGCCTATACCAAATACTCTACTTAAATCTTTACTATTGGCTCAGTGATTTTGAAATTAGTTCCTTCAAGAGGACTTTGTTTGGTCTAGAGATTAAAAAAAAAAAATAAATCCATCTTAGGGCAGATTATTTTTTAATGTCAGATCTCATGCAGTCATTTAACAAGAAAAAATGACTACACTGGTAGATACAGTATCAGCAATTAAGCTACAAAAAAAACCCTGATTTTAATTAAGGCATCCATGTAGAAGGGTTTTTCTGAAGACTTTGAATATCTGCTTCAAGATGTATGATACGTTTACACAAGTCATAGGCAAGATAGGGAGGAATTTACTTCACACGTCCTCTGTTTCTCTTAAGGGCAGAAAATGCAGGATATAGTTTATGAAGGCAGCTTTAAGTGACTACCTGTGGTTATTTCCTTAGCTTTGCGTGGAGACCTCCATTTTACAGCCTAGCTGTAGTGGCTTATCAAAACAAGGGAATTCACCTGGGGCAAAGGGTGCTTAACCTTGGTGGGTTTGGCAATATCTTTGCTCAGTCTGTGTTTCATTTTCCCAACCACACAACCAGACCATGATCAGAAGGGCAGCTTCTGATCCAAGTGAGGGCACAATTTTTTGACTGAAATAAAATTATATGCCATGACTGTGTGCCCTTTACAGCATCAGTATCTTTCCTACTGTACCTGAAGGCTTAGCAAGCAA
>NW_009966296.1:0-1012 GCF_000747805.2 Chaetura pelagica | reverse complement strand
TCTAGACTTAGAGTTTGAGTTAGAGGTGCGGGAAAGGCAGTTTCTGATGTACTATCAAACCTCTTAATGGTGGTGTTAAAAACTAATTTTTCACTGCTCCTTTTATTTGCTAACAAATAGGTGACTGCTAGGTGCTGTATATCTTACCACAATGTGGATGCTTACTGGGCAATAATAAGTGTCTCAGCTTAATGTTTGCTCCCTTCTGGTATATTGTATAGTTAACTTTCATGTTTTATGAGTTTTAGTCTGCAAACAGGGAACTTTCTACTTCTGTGAGACTCTGTGGGAATACTCAGGCCTGCTTCTATTAAATGTGATGACATTTGCTGACTTTGTCATATCGAGTGACATAGGAAAATTGGCAATTAATAGTACCTGGCTTCAGGGGGAGAAAAAATTGTATATCACTTGTCTGTAGGAAGCAGAGGCTTCAGATGTAATTCTCTGAAAATAAAACGGTTGTCCCAATTTAAGCTCATTTCATTTATTTCCAAAGAAGTGAAATACAGTCGCTCCGGTGATAGTGTCAAGTCATCCCTCTGTATTATTCTATTTGTTCCATCACAGCCTCTTCTCTCCAGGGAGCTCATTTGTATTCTCCTGCTTTCAGGTCATCTGACTCTTAGTTCATGTCATGGATTTAACTTGGTGCCTTCTTTTTAGTATAAATTAAAATGTTACTGTCGCCACCAGACTGAGCCCGGAAACCACAACTGTGACTACTTAGAAATCTATATTAAATTCAAGAAAAAAGCCATGTACCTAAATATTTTATGGCTAATGGCCATTTGGCTTCAGATCTACATCCCAGTATTCAGGATAATGCTTACTATCACTATTGCTGCATGCCATTGCTTTTGAGTATTTGCTGATATTGTCTTTAGAAATGCATTTTTTCCCCTTCTGAGAAAACATTGCACTGTCTAGAAGGGCAGTTTGGGCTCCACTTGGGTCAACCACTTGCATCAGCATAAAGATGTTCTGCTGCATGTATTTTCACTGTTTTCTT
>NW_009966295.1:0-1011 GCF_000747805.2 Chaetura pelagica | reverse complement strand
CCCCCTCACATGTACTATCAAAATAACACCATAAGGCACAACCCTGAAGGACTTCTTTGGATGTCTAGACAGACTTTTATTTGTCCTTTGTGCATCAAGGCTTTCAGGAAAGACAGCTTCCTTTAGTAGCCATCTTTGGCACAGAATCCTGCTTTTTCACTAGGCAACCAGATGATATAGGAGAAAGCTTTTGGAACTAGGAGTGAGTACGTTTTGATCCAATGCTTTTTTCTATCTTTTTCCCACAAAACATACCAACATTTGATTGAGTATCTGTTACTTGATATAGCCTACAGGAACCTTGCAAGAATATGGTCAAATGATAACTACCATTACTCTCTACAGTTAAAGCATTTTCTGTGCAGATTGAGGGGAGTTTCAGTGAAAAGCAAATCCTTGTCCAACATCAGGAACCACAAATTGCCATGTGTGTTTCCCCAGATTAGTAGTATGTAATTACTCCTAGCTCAAACTATGCAGTACTGATTAACTTTAATTACTTTTGTTGCAATTTCAGGAAGTTCTTTGTATTCTAATGAGAGGATGCACAGAGGGTCAGGCAAACAATCTCATCCACCTTAAGGATTGTTACTGCAAAGTCCTCACAGAAGAACCTTTAGAAGTTCTAGAAGGTAGTTCTTAAGGAGCTTAGCGTATTTGTTGGATATTTAAGTATCATTTCCAACAGGATCTGCTTAGCTAACGCTCTGGTTTAACCTTGAATCTAGCATTCCCAGTCCACTAGAACAGCCTGAACCAACAAATTAAAGTCTCATACCATATCTGTAGCCTTAAACCAGATATAAGCCATTAGCCACCAAATTCCTTCTAGAGTCCTTTTGAGAAGCCTGTCAGAACTCCACACCCACTTAGAATTAAGAGGGAAGTCATAGAGAAGGTCACGATGGAGTACTGTGCTCTTTACCTGAAGAAGCTCATCCCTGGAAATCTTGTCATCTTTATCTAGATCATATAACCGAAAAGCAACTACAGGGAAGAAAAAAAAAAAAA
>NW_009966294.1:0-1011 GCF_000747805.2 Chaetura pelagica | reverse complement strand
GTTGTCCTGTAAATTTGAGACATCTAAATGAATCGTGACACTCCAGCCTCAAAAGTAATTAACAAAATCAAACAGTAGGGATTTTTAGAAAAGCAACAGAAGACAAAACCAAAAGCACTGAAAAGGCACTGAGACATTTGGTGCACTCACATCTCACATACCATTTGCAGGTCTGCTTCTTAAGGAAAGACTGTTAAGGAATCAAAGAGGACAAAGACAGCCCAAGCTACGGAATTTCTTCCATAAAACAAAGGACTAAAATACACCAAAACTTTTCTCTTTGGAAAGAGAAGACGAAGGGGAATATGATCAGTGGATATAAAATCAGAAATCAAACAAAGGAAGTGAATAGCACTTTTCCTGTGTTTCAGGAAATCTAATCAGTGTACCCTGGAAGCAAGAGATGAAGTACAGTAATGCTACAGCTTCTCATGGCACCTCCTATGCATCTGTTGATGGCCTGTCAGAGGCAGGCTACAAACCTATACAAACCTCTAACTGACCTAGTTTAGCTGTTCTTCAATGTACTTTTCTAGCTTCTCATTTTGTCACTCCCTTCCTGATCATGCTGGGCAAGCAGGAAATAAGATGAGACAAGGGGAAATGTGCATCAGGACCTGACTGGCAAAAGAAGGAAGCAGGCAGGATTCTTGTTCAATGATAATCACCATCCAGTTTAATAGTCCCCATGCCAACTGCTGCCAGTCTGACTTAAACAATGGCATTTTACATCAGTTAACCATCATTTAAAGCACACCTCTGAGTGAGTGCAAAGCAGCACCTTGAGTGATTAAGTGAGCCAAAGAGGGAGGCACTTAAAAACCTAAAAAGATGGTCCCCATTCTAAGGAGTCTGCAAGCTCTCAGAGGATGAGCACATTGCTTGGCCGTGATCCGGTGCCATTGGCCGCAGTGCCAAGGGATGCAGCGACACGGTGCAGCAGGTGGTACTAAGAGCATTCCAACCAGGGTATTTGCATGTCCAGCAGATTCGTGCCCATGGCTGAGGTAG
>NW_009966293.1:0-1010 GCF_000747805.2 Chaetura pelagica | reverse complement strand
GTATAGAAATCCATAATTAAAATAAAAGTTATGAACTTCTATTGTTACTTTTCTCACAACCCTTAAATCACAGCAGAAGAAGCCACCGAAGTTAAGGAAAGGGATATTATTTCCTGAGTTGAGATGAGACAAACATCTGCAGAATTTGGTTCTTGTGCCTCCACTAGCTCAACAAACCTGTTTTCTTTTCCTCCAGGATACGTGTTTTAGTGAACACATATCATTTCCCAGTCTACAACTGTCAGAACAAAGGCTAGAAATGCACTTTTATAACTGGTCTTTTTCCTGACTTTGAAATAATATTGCAAGTTCTACTTACTACTAAGAGAGCACAAGTTTTCTTCTGAACGATATCGCTTTTACCAGACGGCAACATTGCTCAGCATCAAGCAGCATCTTGGAAACTCTAGGTAGTGTTATATATAACATGTAGCATTTCCTACTTGCATGACTTTACCCTTTTCATTATGAGTTATAAGTTAATACTAGCCCTGCATACAGGAGGAAGTTGACTCTAATGGAGTGTGTATGTGTGGTGGGAGAGGTGTGGCATTGCCTAATTATCATTATCATTGATAGCGCTTTGTAGTTCCCTAATTGATACTTATACCTGGGCTTTTACGCATGCCAGTGAATGATGGAAATGTAGGAATTTCCTGCCCAGACAGACCTGCATTTTTTTCTTACCCAGTGCCGAAGAGATGCTTCAAAGAGCAGTATGTAAGCCTGGTAATGGGCAGCTATGCAACAACCTGTTCTTAGGGATATATAAGCCTTAGACTCTGGTAGTAAGTGATTGCTACTTCAGTGACTCAGTGGTTCAAAGCACTTAACCACATGCTCAAACTTTGAATAACCTCCTTTGCTTCAATGGGGCAACATACATGCTGACTTCTAACCATGTGCTTCAATGGTTTGCTGCATCAGGGCCAGAGTTCTGTGTCTGGCAGGATCAAGCATTCATAGAATCACAGAATTGTTAAAGTTGGAAAAGACCTTCAAGATCATCA
>NW_009966292.1:0-1011 GCF_000747805.2 Chaetura pelagica | reverse complement strand
TTTTTTTTAAACCCACAATAGAACTGGATGTGGATTTTTTCCTCATTAAGTACTTTTTGACTTTACTGAATGATTCACAACTAATCCTTAAAACCTCTCATGTATTGAACTGTATTTCCCAGCAATAGTAGTTTGGCTAACAGGAGATCTCATCTGTAATTTCAGACCATATCTACCCACAGCATCTTCCTTCCATCTTTTCAAAGCAATCTTGCCACATGCAATTTACAGACAGGTCACAATGTTTCCCTAACATCCCTCCTTATTTTCCCCTTTCTTAGGTAAAAAAAAATAACTGTAGCAATAGGAAAGATGTTTTGGGGTTTACACATCACCACACTACATACAGTACAATAATTTTTTGCTTACCATCTTCTCCATAGTCACCTGAACTCTTTCCTGATCCCCTAGAAAAGGAAGGGAAGCAGAAAGCAATCACTGACTCTGAGGCATAGGGACACAGAGAATTCATGTAAACTCTTGGCAGCTACAAGAAGCTCTAGTGCATGCTTTGGTTTGGTTTGGATGCTTTGGTTTGTTGAGCAAGAATGCAGAAAGGGCTCCATCACATGTTGGTGATGCAGATGCCTGCAAGAACCAGTGAACATTTTTAAATTTTTTTGAATAAAACTCCTATGAGATCTCCATGAGTGTCAGATCTACTGTTATTTGCAGATGTTCCAAGAGGAGAGAAGGAACACTGAGTAACAGTTCAACCTCATCAGTAACACACAGCCCCTGAATTATGCAAAAGTAAGATGTCAGTCAGACACATCATTAGTGAACAAGTAAAGCCACCCAGAGCACAGGGTTTAGGACTCTAGCTTAAGGACACCAATTCCAATACCCTATTATTTCATCCTGTGAGCTGTATTGCAAGTACAAAAAAAAGCAGGGAGAAGGTTATATTTCCTCACATCAATCCATCTAGGAATGTTGTTAACAAACTTCACTGGCTTTGGGGGCTTTCTGTTTTGGTTTGGGGGTTTGTGTTTGGGGTTTTTTTGTGTT
>NW_009966291.1:0-1011 GCF_000747805.2 Chaetura pelagica | reverse complement strand
ACCTTAAAGATCATCTAGTTCCAAGCCCCCAGTATGGGCAGGGACATGTGTCACTCGATCAGGTTGCTTAATTCTTTCCCTTCACCTCAATAATTTTAAGAAGTCTGTTATCTTATGTTGCCATTAACTTGAAAGCAAAGCCTTATAAGTAGAGAATATGGTAAATCCCATAAAGACTCTAAAATGGATACACAACACAATGTCAAAGCAGTCAAAATTAAAATAATATGTTCCCAGCATGGCTTTGAAATAGCTATTTTGTTTCAGAGTAACGATAAGCTTAGAAACAGGAGTATTTTATGTTCCCTATACTTTCATACATCTCAAGGCACTTTACAGTTGTAAATTAAGCACTGTTATAGATGCTGGGGGAAAGAAATTAGCATCTTGCATATGGAGAAACAAAAATACAGAGTGGGGAATATAATGTACCTCAGAGTTAGAGGCACAAATAGGAAGACAAGAACAATTTTGTGATTCATATATCTAGATTCTATGAACTTGACAGTCATCCCTCACAACACATATTTTAATGTAGTTTCAGAAACTATTCTGTAACTACCTATAATGTTATAAATCAGTTGTCATGGGAAGGGAAATGAGATACTTCTCTTGAGTTCGATTTCTGGCTCTGCTATTGATTTCCTAGGTACTTATGTCTTAGCTCTGTAGTTTACTTGGCCTTTGCAAATTCATGCACTGATATCCTTGGAAGAACTAGATAAATACAAGCAGGTTTCTTTCTCTACTGAAGATGCTAGCTGATAGCTGTCACATCTCTGTGTGCAAGGTTCTTCTTCTTCATCATGCTCCAGAACTGATGATGAAGAAAGGCATCTTGTTATTTCATAAATCAATGAGAGTTTTTCAGCAACTTTAGTTGACTTTTTTCAGGGTTTCAGGGTACAATGAGATAAGAAACACCTATGGATATACTTTAAGTGCTGTTTGTAAAAAATATTACAGGAAACCTCTTTGCAGAGTGAACTGATGTGTGTGTGTGTGTGTGTG
>NW_009966290.1:0-1011 GCF_000747805.2 Chaetura pelagica | reverse complement strand
TTTTTTTTGTAGCTGCCTAAGTTGTTTTATGATCAATTGAATAAGTGCTGAACTGCAATACTTCTGGGCCACTGTAAGTTTATGTTGGGAGTTAGTTTTATGTTTCTCACGGTCATTTTCCCTTCATTTCTCTTCTATCCTTGCATTGTCTTCTCTTTCTAACAGGTTGATAGACTCTTGTAGTGCTGGCCACTGGAACAGTGGTCTTGAGGGAATTACTCAGCAACTGCTACTTACCTTTTTTTTTTTACAGTAATTTTTATGAAAGTAATTTTGCTTCTGAGAATCCCATCTTTGTTTTATGACTGTATGCTAAATGTAAATACAACCAGTAGTTTGTGGTAGAAATACTAACTTGAAGTCTAAAAAGGAATAATCTACTAATCATTTTGGAGTGTCTTTAATATAATTTCTTGCATCATCATACAAGTGGTGCATTTTTTTCCTAGAAAATAATGTTTGTCTAAACGATTTTGCTAGACTAGTTTGTGAGTACTGCTTCATTTAGCTGCAGCCCTCTTCCTCTATGTGCTACTTGAATCTTGACTTTCTCAAATAGGACATTCTCTGAAGTTCTATATGAAAAATAGGGGCAATCACATTTAGAAGCAGAAAATACATAGCGTGAGAGTAGTTTTCTAAGCTTTAGGCAAAAATGCTGTGGCATACTCAAGAGTAATTGCAGAGAGAGTACCTGAATGGATTGATCATGTACTTGGAGTTGAGTTTTGCTTTCTGGCACATCTAAAATCACTCAAATAATATTTTGTCGGGGTGGCCCCATTTGTCAGATTCTGTTTCCACAAACCATGTGGTTACCACAGCTCCATTTGCTAATAGTGCCTTGTCCTTGTGGAAACAGGGACTAACTGGATGCCAGTAGTGTTGGATCTTGATATAAAATTATGCTTCAGATGAAACACTTGATTTACTGTGTTCTTAATATTCTGAGCTACTCAGTTGCATTGCTCAGAACTTTTGCTTCATGAATCAAATGGTAGATTTTTTTTT
>NW_009966289.1:0-1010 GCF_000747805.2 Chaetura pelagica | reverse complement strand
TAAATCTCCCCTCTGTCAGTTTCAATCCATTACTCCTCATCCTCTCACTACTCACCCTTGACAACAGTCCCTCCCCAGCTCTCCTGCAGGCCCCCCCTTCAGGACTGCACTCTTTGAGTAGCAGCCCACAACAACACTGCCTGAATTACCTGAAACCACACTTTCAATTTTCTATCCCAAAGCTTTCTAGTCTGTTTCTATCTGTATGTTTAGCAAACTCTTCCAGGTGAGTCACAAAAACAGCAAAGGACCACAGTACTTGTGTGACACCTAGGCCCTGTCAGGCCCTTACCTCAAGAGCACCATGAGAACAAGAACATTCTTCATCCTGACAGCTCCAACAAGCCACCATAACACACACACCGTGCTCCTCTGAAGGACAGCCTGATACAAACTGAGACTAGTACAAACTGGCTGAAGAAATCTACTGTCAAGTTAACCCATCCAATTTATTTTTATTATTAGCTGCAGAATGGAATCAGAATTCTTCTGTTTAACTGCAGTTGGCAAATAATCAACTGTTCTATGACAGTAAAATACCGTTTCCCAGAAGTGAAACTGAAATGTTCAAATGCAGCTTAGATAGTAACTGACCAAAGAAACATCTTTATAAAAAGCACCTTCAAATTCAGGGTCCAAGTTATAAATAGCATGACATATAAACAGTAGAGAGTTTACACATCTTGTAGTGCAGCCTGTTTTTATTGTTAGAAATAATACCTTTTTTTGGTCAGGACTGAGGCCAAAAAAGGTTATGTTATCAGAATGTTATCAATTTATTGTGCTGCCCTTTCAACTGTACTTTAACATATATTATATTACACCATTAAGAGGTTAGTCTTGTTAAAGAACTTCATCCTTATGTTCTGCTTGAATGGATAAATGATTAGTAAAGGTTGCAACCTCAGACTCTTGTTCAGTCAGTATGGGAACATCTTAATTACCTTTTGTTTCAGATGTGCCTTCTGGTCTAAATTATGTACATAATTAAGACTAGCAATAACCATCTG
>NW_009966288.1:0-1010 GCF_000747805.2 Chaetura pelagica | reverse complement strand
CTGCTGGCTCATATTCAGCTGCCTATCAATCCAAACCCCCATGTCCCTTTCCGTTGGATAGCTTTCCAGCCATCCTTCCCCAAGTCTGTAACATTGCATGGCGTTGCTGTGACCCAAGTTCAGGACCCAGTCCTGACCTAAGAACTTGGGCATAAGACTGGCCAAAAAAGCCACATTTGAGCATCTCTGAAGTCCCTCAACTGTAAGAGACCTCTGAGTTCAATGCCTGAGCTGAGCATTTCCACACGGCAGTAGCAGCCTTAGACCACCTACTCTTCCTTCTCCCCATTTCTACTTTTGGTGTGTACTCCTGGGGGAATTCAGACAAGAAGAATCCTAAGACCTTGTTAGATTTGCTATGGAGATCCCTTAGTGTCAAACACTGTTAGCCTGCTCCAGACCCTCATCCAATACCTCTTAGCATTAAAATCCGAAAAATTCTGACTTTGTGGAGATGTGTAACCTCTCACTAGAAGACAAATTCAAGGAGAATTTCCTGTTGTCACTATGAGAGCAGAACTAGTTATGAAATCCAAGTCACCAGAAAATCCTAGTTAGTATAAATTTATCTGCTTTGTATGCAGGAAGAAAAACATACTTTAAGGTGTTTCTCCACTGTTCTGTATAAATATTCCTAAAAGGTATAAGCAGATATTAAAATCTACCCTGTGTAGGTCTACATTATAGCAGACTTTGTGTCTTACCTTCCAGATAATAACTTTATTAAGTACCATGCAATTTATTTTGTTTCAAATGTCATTGAGCTTCCTACTCAAATTCTACTGCTATCTACTTAAAAGCTGGATGAGCCCTGCTGTTTGGAAACAGGTAATATTCTTCACTATGAACAGAAAGTATTATCATCACTGTAAGCAGCCTTGAATTGGGCTCAATAGATCAAGTTTTTTAAATCATAATTTCAGCTTGCATAAACAGCATTTTGTGATCACCCACAATTGTTGTAACACTACATGGGTCGGAAATCGGAAATGTTACCTTGATCACATTTT
>NW_009966287.1:0-1010 GCF_000747805.2 Chaetura pelagica | reverse complement strand
TCAGGGTCTGTGTGCCCTACAGTTTACAGGCTGACACGGGCTGAGAGCGTTACAGGAGTGAGAAAACCCTGCATGCAGATAATACTCTAAGTACACCTACAATAGTAAGAAGATTACTCTGAAATACACGTTATTGTTACAGTTTCAACATATACTAAGTGTTACAAAGGAAGACTGGGCATTAACAGAAGCAGGTATCTAAACCATAGCCTATTAACAATGTGAATTATTCTACAGACAACAGGATTTGAATGTAGCTCAGTTTGTTTTCTCATAATACATTATAAGGCACAAAGTTATAACTCAAATACATTTCAAATGCCAGAAACTTTATATTAGGCCTGTGGAGAAAAAGAGATTAAGCTTTTTTTGATTATTTAAATACTAAACAAGTTAAAAGCCTTAAAAAAATAATTTATCATCTCCTTGTCAAGAATGTATCAGGAAATATTTAAATCAGATTATATAAAATAGCACATGCTTCTAAGTAAATATGTTAAAAAAATGAGGTCTTACAAAGAAAATATTTGAGATGGCTCATTTCCTTGCTGTCTGAGATCCCATATTTTTAACTGTCCAATTGAATTTACTGTCAAGATCTCGGTTGTACGAAGGAAAGTCACTGCATGGAGCGTACTGCTGTCTGCATTGTCTGAAAGAGATGAGAAAGGCATTCAGGCAAACCTACAGAATCCTAGTCTCCATTTAATTACCACAAAATAACTCCTTTTAGAAAACAGAACACAGCTGCTTAAACATGGTTACAACCTCTCTGCATTTTCAGGGGCAGAGACAGACCAGTGTCATATGATATTTTAAGTATCACAAGAGTACCCTGTGAAAAAGGAGCCCTTGTTTCCTGTATCTAATACTACTGAGACAAATGTGGAAGAAGCTATATTTAGTTAGCTCCAGTGCTGACAGGACTACTAGTTGATCCATAAGATTTATTAATACAGCTCCTAAGAAGAGGAATCAATTTAGCCAGGTCCATTACTTCTTTTTTTTTT
>NW_009966286.1:0-1005 GCF_000747805.2 Chaetura pelagica | reverse complement strand
AAAAAAAAAAGTTGTAACTCATCTTCCCAGTTATTTTCCTATCTGAATAATGTTTTGTAAAGCAATCAAATATCTCCCTATGTTTAAAGTGCAAATAATGATTTAAAAGCCTCTATTACCGTTGTACCGACTCTGTCTTTGAGTGCCATACACTGCTTGCCCTGGAATGATAAGAGCTTCATCACAGACAGCCCACATAAATGCTCTGATTAAAAGTCTCCCTTTTGTCTCCATTTCCAGGATCTTTTCTCCACAATAAACTGCTATTCTAAGAAATAGCTCCCTGCCATAATCCCCTTTAGAATTGTAAGAGCTGTATAACGCTATCCATCAGCCTATTGTCTGAGTAAAGTAAAATCTGTAACAATACTCATTAGTAGACGATGTACAGTCTCTTTCTCCTCTCACTTTTGAAACTTGCATTCCTTTGAAAGCAATTGTTTATTGTTCTTTATGTTGGTGCTTGGGGAACATAGCTGGATTAGTGCCAATCACTCTTTTCAAGGCCAAATGTGAAAACAATGCATAGCTTTCTGGTAATACAGACTGTTTGTGTCTACTCTGCCTTCTTTCTGCCTTGAAGCATTCTCCCTGTCTCAATTGCAGGTGCAATAATTTCAGTCTGGTACTAAAGGCAACAGTTTAGTGAGAGTTCCTGTGTTAGGTAATGGAGTGGTTCAATGGGTATAAATAAAGAGTGGGGATGTCCTAGAAGGAACTAGCCAAGGGTACGGTGAGGACTTTTCAGAATACTAGACATAGTTGGGGCAATCTGCAGGTGGCAAGGAGCTAGCTGTTGCACTGCAAATTACAGCCTATGCTTACCTGTAAATGAGTTGTTGACTGTGAATTTTAACAGCCAGTCCACAGGAATGGGCCTCAGAGCAAACATGGCATGCAATTTAGCTGGACTACAGAAGCATGCTGTAGTGTGTGTGTGGTCCAAAATGAATAATTGTCTCAAAACAGCTACTCTGACAAACTGGACATTGTGCTCGGGTGGGG
>NW_009966285.1:0-1010 GCF_000747805.2 Chaetura pelagica | reverse complement strand
TGCACCTCTCTAATCTAACAACATTGACACATTTAGTACTAATACTGGTGTAAATGTTAAATTGGTTGTGTTCTTCCCCCCCATCCCAGTTATGCTTGCTCCAGGGGATTAGAATGGTTCTCCTTTACCTTCTAATCTGTGTAGCCTCACATACTAGTTTTGAGACTGATTCTAAGCTTCATAAGCTATTTGATTTCTTTAGGACTTTTCCACAATTATTGTCAGGGTGTTGTCTTCCATAAACATCCATAAGGAAAAGATTACTTCTTTTCTTTCTCAGGGTCTGTTGATTTGACCAGAGTTTATTCTGGGGCATCCAATGCACTCCTGAGGACACTTTTTTTCACCTCCAGGTACCAACAATTTGATTGCTTCTGAGGGATCCAATTAGTTTTGAAAACTGAGAACGGCTCATCAGCTTTTTATCAATCATAGATTCTTCGTTTGTTCTTTTTCTTGCTGGTGAAGTGAATCTCCTTAATTTCAATTTTATCTGGAGTGTTGTATTACAAGTCCATGATTTCGTCTCACTGACCAGTTCCTCAGACTGTAAAAAACATAAACATTTTACAGCTTGGGTCAGTCTTCCTCTTTTGCTCAACTACTCCCTGCACATACAGAGTGAATGTTCTTTGTTCCGTTACCAGATTTTATCTTTATGTTTCAAGAATTAATATTTCTTTTGATTTCTTGCCTTTGGGAATTAGATAATGGTCATCAATCATTTGGAGCATAACCGTTCAGAATAAGTTTATTTCAATCACTGTCTGAGCATTGGCTTTTCCAAGTGATTCTTGGTGTTTGAATGGGGTAAGGTAACACAAGCCTCTGGAAAAAAAACCAACAAACAAACAACAAAGAAGAAAACAACAAAAAAAGCAATAGTCAGGTGACTGCATGCTTCAATAATGATGCTAATTCCTCAGCTTTTTTCTGATTATTATGTTCACTAAGGGGTTTTGATCCATAGTGAGCCACCTTGTAGAAGAAGCAGCTAAGTAAAAAAAAAA
>NW_009966284.1:0-1010 GCF_000747805.2 Chaetura pelagica | reverse complement strand
AAAAAAAAGTATCTATTAATTCCAAACTGACATCAGAAGAAAATGATTTCTGGCTTCAAGAAATCTGGAATAAGAGTAAGCATTAAAAAAACCCCACAAACAAACAAACATTTGACAGGATTCAATCTTAACTAGTGCACTTGTTAACTCCAGAAAGCTTTATCCTCCTTCTTGGCAGAAGCTTGTAGAACAAGCAGGCTTCATCCAGACTTGAGAAAAATGGTCAGAAAATTTCAGTCTGGCATGTAAACGTGGAACATCAGTCCAGTCTCTGTAAGGAGCACATTGTGTAGCTCTACTGGAAACCATTGGTACATGATGCATGTTGGCCATACAAGTTAAAGAAGACAAACCAAATCTGTTCAAGATTTCAGTATAACAAAAATCATCCTCCACCCTAAGTGCTGCATTAGACAAGCAGTCTAATTCTTAAAGCAATTACTCTCAACATTTCTTTTAGACAGCCAAATCTTAAGCAAGTAGGAAAACTGTACTTGCACAAAAAAGACCACACATTCTAAAAACAAGCTACACTAAGCAGAAGTTATTTCTCACTCTAAATACTATCAGGTCTTCTTCACAGAGTATTTTCCATTTTCCTAGGTGCATGGTACTGAATAAGCTCCACCATTCAAGTTGGTTTACTAAATTCTTAATACATGTCAGTTTAAGGCAGACAAGATTACAAGACTGGATTACAACAACTGTAAAGGAACATACCAGGCTCAGCATTTAAGCGACAACTGTTGAGGAACTCAGCTGTGAAATAAACATCAACATCACAGAAGAACATCAAAACTTCACCCTTTTCCCAGGCTCTGGCACCCATGTCAAGTCCCCGGCCTCGGTTAAATTCCTCATTCAGAGAGACAAGCGTGTAATTGTGGAAGTCAGTTTCTCTAAAGGAAAAACAGAAACAAACACAAAATAAATCTAGGGGGGGAAGAAGGGATCATGTATATTTTTTCAGCATTTTACAGTAATTTAATTCCAGAAATTGAAAAAAAAAA
>NW_009966283.1:0-1003 GCF_000747805.2 Chaetura pelagica | reverse complement strand
ATTAATATACTAAAGAACCTCTGGTCTGGACTGGTACAACTATTCCCATCTTATTCTGAAAAAAAAATAACAGTAATTGAAATTGCATCTGCATCATTTCTGCCAGCTTGGTTAGGTAATGGTTTATTAACATGTTGCACCTAAAATTACTTCTTAAGACTGGAAGGTGGTTCAGATTTACATTTCTAAAAACACAAGTGACTTGGATCCTGCACATCCACACTCACAAGTTATGTCACTTGAAGTGCCCAGTCAGTCAACAGAAGATTTGTCCCCTTGACATTTCTTCTTCTTTTGACTTAACTGGCTCTGGCTGTTGGAGAACTTTGCTGGTTCACCCAGGGGAGTGAAAGGACATCACCCCTCTCTGGCTGCAGCCCTGGTGCTTGCACCCTGCGTGACACGGGTCAGTTTGCTGTTGTGCAATCAGTTGCAGGGAAACTTCATTAACTTAGCTAGCCAATTAGGATGGATTTGTACCCATCTGGTCAATCCTGAATTAGACATGAGAACCCAGAGATAGAGATTTGTCAATAGCTTTGCAGCTCTGCAACATCACGACACTGCTATAGGATTGGTTTTGCCTCAGCACGACTGAAATACACCTAAAACAATCTTAGCTGCTGTCCCAGAAACAGCCAGAAATCACTGCCAGCACTCACAGAAGTTGCATCTGAAAGAACAGCAGTTCTACTTTTCCCTTTCTGTGCAGTTTTCCAGGGTGTCCTGGACACATGCCATCCATCTGAGAGCCTTCATCACAAACAAACCTCCAGCAGGGAGGAGGGCAGCTCTCACTGGGATGAAGCACCTATATATACACCCAGGACTGGAAAAAGGCATGTTAAGAAAAGCATTTAAATAACCACAAAGTCAAAGGATTATAATTTTATTCTATTCCCTTCCTCTACCTGAGATCTTTTGTTTTCCATTGCACTTATGACAGCAGGCATGCACTACAACCACATTCAGAGGTGCCTTTGGAAGGAAAGGTGAGCTCTTT
>NW_009966282.1:0-1009 GCF_000747805.2 Chaetura pelagica | reverse complement strand
ACAACATCTAACTGTGGCTTCATTTCTCTAGAAAATGGGATTAACCTGAGACTACTTCTGCTCCTCAAAGCCCAGGAAAATGTGTTTAGCTCTGCTAGTAGACTGATGTTAGACTGCTAGATAGTAACTGATGGTGAATTTATTCCAGATTTACCACCACGTTCCAAAGGGTGCAAAGAAAACCCACAACAAAACCAGGATCTGTTTCCATCACCATTCATTTACCTGTAATGATATTTGCCCAGGCATTATTTCTCCTATGATTCAAAGCAGGCTTGAGCTCAGAATCATTTTTCTGCTCCCTTCTAGACTAAAAGCCATAATGACAGTATTTAAATGATGCCATTTAAAAGCCTGGAAAATCAAGAACATGTTTCTGAGTAAAATGAAGGATGTCCCTTCTTGCTACTGTCTAACTACAAGAAGCAAGACAATGTGCCAAATACCAGCATACGCAACATAAACCACTACAGCTTTCAGCACCTGAGTAGACAGATGACAACCACCATTCCCTAATTTTAACTCATTTTTCAAGGGTAATTTTCTCTGTCATTTATCAACATCTCTTGCACCTGAGGATACCAACCTGGAACTTCCCTGAGCAGTAACTGTGCAGCTGAGAGCGTGAGCTTGGCCAAAGCTCCAGCTAAAGAACAAAGCTGATGGGTGAAGATGAATAAACACTGGCACATCTGATCCTTTCTGTCTCATGAAAGGATGGGAAATTTTAAAACTTCCAGGGAGACCTGGAAGGCCTCACGTGTTCTCCTACTCAGCAAAACCATCCCAGTCCAAGAGAACTCCAACTTAAAGCTGGGCTACCTGCTACCTACATACCCCATCTTTCCTTGAAACAAACAAAACCTTTACGGAGAGAACTTAAAAGATAAATATCCTATCATGTAGATACCATACTATATGCATTATATTACCCCGTATCTCAATGAACATTACCATATAGTTATAGCACACAGGATTTAATCATACACATTACCTTGTAGTAGTTAAA
>NW_009966281.1:0-1009 GCF_000747805.2 Chaetura pelagica | reverse complement strand
GCCTTCCAGTACCTGAAAGGGCTGCAGGAAAACGGAGGAGGGACTATTAACAAGGGCATGTAAGGATAGGCACTTAAAGACTGGGAGTATGTCCTTTTTTGTTGTTTTTAATTCTGAGGACAGGCATTTTCATGAAAATAAAAATACATTTTCAAATCAATAATAGGTGTACAGCTCAGAAATAAAAGCCTTTCTCTCAGAAATACGAATCATCTGGATGGCTCTGACATCTTCAGGGCTCTAATGAGGAGTGCTCTAAAGCACTGTCTTTTTTTGCTGTCTGCAAAGCAATCGTAGCTTGACCTGTGAAGGACAATTGCATTTCAAGTGACCTGAGGAAGCAATAAAAATGCAAAAACAAAATGGAAAGAAATGTTTATTTGAACACTCATGGTACTATTTTTATTTGCATCATGGAGATCATTGACCATGTCTGTATGATTGTTTCATGCCACAGAAATTGCAATGTTCCACAGTAGCAAATTCTCAGAGTTTAAGGTCAATGTCGACTCATAAAACTGTGACAAGTACAATTTAACATTTGCAACTGTGGCCAAAACAAGAAAAAAAGATACTTTGTACTTCATCTGGAATTCTACTCACTCTGCGCAGAGTGTTAATAAAATACAGATGCAACTCAAGCCAGAGGTAATTGAAAGCCATTAAGATCAGAAGCTGTTTGGTGGCCTGTATGAATTGTATTTTGTTGGTCTTAGCCCAGTGCCCATTAGACAGACATTTACATTACAGCCAGAGCCTTTGTGTCACTGGCAAGAACCAAGGGCTGTAACCCCTTTTCTCACTGAATTCCCATTTTGGAAGTAGAGCTAATCACATTTGGACACCATGGGTCCCTTTTCCCCAGCACTGCTTGTGCTCACAGCATTTGTGGTCTCTCAGGGCAGAAAGTCCATCTGCAGGGCTGTGGGATACATAATAAAATGCAAATATTCATGGGCCACCGAGGAAGCTGTGGCTCATGTAAGTGCAGCAAGCAAAGACCATCAGA
>NW_009966280.1:0-1009 GCF_000747805.2 Chaetura pelagica | reverse complement strand
TTCTCTAGACCCTTCACCAGCTTTGTTGCTCCCATAAGGGAGGCACAGGGGCTGAATCTGTTCCTTCTTTCATTCTTCCATCTGTGCTTCTATAATGTGACTTTTACACCTACATATTTCCACAGTGCCTGGCAAAATGAGGATTTAATTGTAACTCTGAGCTTTGTGTTTCTGAATAACCACCTAAGCTGTATGAGCATAGCAGTTAAATTCCTTGTATATCATTTCAGGTAGAGAGTGAAAAATCTTTTTTTTGGTGACACCCAGTTGGAAATTATTTCTTATTGATTTATACAGGAATGAAGATCCCTGCAGGAAACACAGGAATGACTTACCTTCAGTTTCTTTTTTTCCTCATCCTTCCCAGCAATTGTAGAATAGAATTATTTAGTAGTGCCCTTGACATAATTAAAGGTGTCCACAGACCAGTTAAGGATGGAATTGTCCTTCAGATGTGATTCTATCTTTCTGTTTTTTTAATGGCAATAGAAAACTCAAATAAAAAATGAACAGATATGAGAGAAGACCTAAGCAAATTCATTAATTTCACTAATTCAAGATTCAAAGTGAACTGCAAATATAACTCTGTGGTGACCTCATGGCAGCGTGGCAATTAAAAGAGTTTGGGAAAGCTTTCATTTGCTTTCAAGCATAAAACTTGACCCTAATAGTAACTAGACTTCAGTACAGGAAGACCAGTGACTTTCATGATATCTTGTGTTGACATTATGATCTCCTTAGATGCCTAGATTCACCTGTAGCTCTTTGCAATCACCTTCACTTAGTGTTACTTGAGTATTTGATTGAACTTGAGTCCTGTGGAAATTCAAACAAAGTGATGTAAATTAATTCAGAACAATTAGAAATATTTTGCCATAATAATAGTTAAAAACATGATAACAACAATTACCCAGTGGCAAGGAACTTCTGTTGGTTTTCCTAGTCCTCTAGCAATATCTCTGTATGAAGTTGATGGGCTTTCTAAGACTGAGGATGGAGAATGTGCTTC
>NW_009966279.1:0-1008 GCF_000747805.2 Chaetura pelagica | reverse complement strand
TGGTGAGCTTTTGGTTAGGAGGGCTGCAGGGATTAACTCTCTCACTTGAACCTCTGCTACCAAGTGCAAAAGAAGGGCTTCCTATGAAGCTTGGTTGGAGAAAAACACTCTTTTTGCCAATGTTTTGTTGAGAAAAGGAGAAATCAAGACCTGATTGATCAAGACTCTTTCCTCTGGGGTGAAATGAAAGATGACAAAGAAACAGGGCTAGGAAGAGAGATATGGGCTTGAAGGCAGGACTGGAATTCATAGGATCTTGTTTCTATTCCCTGTTTATCTGCGACACCCTTCTGAGATAATTTTATTCTGCTATAAATTGCTTTAACATGATTGATCCTTCATATCTATTTTTAACATTTAATGAGCACAAAATGCATTACCATGAAGTGCAGGCACAGTAGCCAACCTTTGGTTGTGACATAATAGAAATATAAAAGGTATTTTCTTGTGACCGTTCTGTCAGTAATGCTCCTTAGCACCAGCTACACTGAACCCTTTTGCTGCACTACAGCTGTGCAACATACTTCTGAGATTTGAGCCCTTTTGTACTGATATGGCCCCCAGCACAATGGAGACAATATCATTGTGGCATTCAGGCTCTATTTGAACCCTGTGGCTGAACACTGTGATTGTGGCATTGTGGTGTAAGGGACAATATGCACCTGCTGCCCATTACCTCTACCAGGACAATGCTTATCCAACTGCTCATGTGCAGGTTACTGCCTGTTGAGCTCAAGTGGTAGGTAATACAATTTTTAGAGCAAAAGGAATTGCATATGATGGTTCCAAGAGGCTGCTTAGACAGATGTCACAGACCTTGACCTCCCCCTGTTCAAATCTAGACTCATTCTGCCATTGTCTTGGTGGAATAAGAGGTGAGAACTATGCTATGTCCACTTAGTTTCAGTTATGTCAGCATCTTCCAGTGAAACCCAATGTTTGAGGCATCAAGAAGAGATCTCTTGTGTCAGAGACATTTCTGACACCTTTTTTTTTTTTTTTTTTTTT
>NW_009966278.1:0-1008 GCF_000747805.2 Chaetura pelagica | reverse complement strand
TCACATAGGACACAATGCCAGGACACACAGACAAGTCACTTCAGCAACCCTGTGGGTTTGCATAACTAGAAGATAGTCTTGCGTTGAATTCCAGAAAATAACTTGCCATTGTGGAGTTTATTTATGGCAACAGAATCTAAAATGAGCCATACTCTCCAAAGAGACACTCTCAATTGTTAAAAGGAAAGTTGCATTCATATAAAAAGTCTTAAATTAACATATAACTACTTAACATTTAAAATAGTTTCTTTTTTTAGCATATAAATCTCAAAAAACTATTAAGAAGCAATATATTCCACTTTCTTATGCAGTTTTCTGACATTTTTTCCTGTAATTTCAGCTACAAAGAGAAGATGAGTGGCAGTTTTATAACACCAGATCTTGAAAATTATGTGTTAACTGGCATTTACAAATTGCAGTCCAGAGCATTCAATCATCCTATTAGTTATCTAATAATTGGGAAGCAAGATTTATCTACCTAGCACCAATGGATTTGAACACTACATGCATTATAGCTAACAATCAAGACCATTCTATGTAATATGTCCATAGTCTACGTGGCATTAAATGTATCTGTTTGATAGTTATATTGATAAATTCATTTTTAAAAAAAGACAAAAATAAATCATAGTAGATGATTATTAGGAAAGACCACCAAATTTCAAAGGGCATCCACAGTGCTTTACCAATCCCGTTTTGCTTCCTTTCCAAAGAAAATTAAATTAAAAATTCCTTTAACCAGCATTCAGAGCTGCAAATAGTGCTGCTAAAGAACACAAGGTATCTGCAGTTGCATGAGACAGCAGGAGATCATAATATCATCCTAACTTTCCCAGCTGTAGTGTATGCAATATCCCAAAGCAGCACCACAGTCTCTCTGCTGGACTGTGAGCAGGCATCCTCTCTCCCCTGTGCATAACCTCCCTCACCCAGTGGCTTGCTGGGTCCAGTAGGTAGTTGTGCTTGAACTGGTCCTGCTTTGGCTGCTCCAGCTAAATAGCCTTCACC
>NW_009966277.1:0-1008 GCF_000747805.2 Chaetura pelagica | reverse complement strand
CCTTTTGGACATGTGGCATAAAACATTTTGGTGAAACCTGAAGTACAGAGGGACCAAAACCTGACATCCCCCACCTCTGGGTTCACTCAGGAGCTGGGTCAGACTCCTGCAGCAGGCAGCACTGCTTCCTAGAGCCAAGCAAGACCCTCCCAGGGGGCTTTCCCAAAACCTTGGGTTAAGTGGACTTTTTTGAACCTGGACCTGATGTGGATCCTTGTTTTGTGCCTCAACTTTCCTGTGAGGAGAAAACTCTGTCAGGGGAAGCTACAGGCAAGGAACATATTGTGCCACATGGTAATAATGTTAAGTTTCATCAATATTCACTACCAGCACATGCTGGGTGGTGGTAGGGACTGAGCAGATATTGCTCACACCAGCTGTTGCGTTATGGCAGGTTTTCATGCTTAACAGTAGGAGGTTAAACTGCAGCATCATGCAAAATGGAAAGCGATCAGGAGCTGTGAGCAGCACAGGCAAATTTATGCAAATCCCCCCTTTGCTCATTAAGGGTGTTTGTGATGGCACTGAGGAAGGACAGCCTGGGGCTGGAAGGAACATTTCCAGTGCTTCCTTGCACTGTCAGAGGTTCTCTGCAACCCTGGGCAAGTCTCTAAGACAGAATTGTTTTAAGACAGGGCCATGGAGACCTTTGCTTTCAGGTTGACTAATGCATTAGTGTTTTTGAAGACCCTTTAGACCTTTAGAAGAAGACCCTTAGACACCCTTAGACCCTCCTTAGGCTTCCTGAAGATGGGCCATCTGATCAGTGTCTGTCCATCTCTTATTCCCTCTCACTGTGGGAAGGTCTTTAGATCTCTGGGCACACAGTTCCCTGGGGCCTGATGACAGTATCTGCCAGTTACACCCGTGAGAAGTGTCCTCAGGGTAAGATCCAAGTGACCTGCCCAACTTGCTTTCCATGCCCATGTGTGCACTTATTTATTTTGCTTAATTCTGAATGTTCTACTTGGCAAAATATCCTTGTAGGTCCTTTTGTCCTTTTTTTTT
>NW_009966276.1:0-1007 GCF_000747805.2 Chaetura pelagica | reverse complement strand
TCCAAGTCTGGACACAGAATAAGGACAACAGGCTGCCTGGAAGGTGAGGACACTCCCAACACCCACCCAGCACAGCCCTGCCTTCCCCCAGGACCTCTCCATCCCACCCCTGACCACGCTCAGTGCTGTGTATTTTGCAACATCCTATCACACCGATGTAACTGCAACTCTACATCACTTCCTTTTGGAAACCAAACAATGAGCACATCCTGCATTGTTTATCACACTGACGCAGGTGTTTGAGGAGTTTATCTGCAAAAAATCAACGTGCCAAGCCCTTGCTAAGCTAGTCTTGCTCCCATCAGCAGCTGAATAACCAGGACAGTTGCAGTACCCAAGAGCTGAGTGCCCTGGGCATTGCTGGGAAGGGAGGAAGGGAAATGAATGCAGCACATTTCCTGGCACCAGGCTGGTGTGTAGACAGGCTGAAACAAATGCAGCAAGTGACAGTGAGAGTTAACTGCTCTGCCTGCTTTGCTTGTAATTCACAGGAAACTAAGAGAGGCAGAAAATGTACCAAGATGCAAGGGAAGCTGCAGAGGTTCTGTGCAAGGAGCTGTGCCAGCCTCAAAGGCACCTCAAAACACTGTGTTTTGCAAGATAAAACCTCAGGGTTAAGGCAAAAATAGAGTTTATAGCTGTCTACCTTGAAAGCAGGTACCAGAGTGGCTCTGCTCTAGAAACCTGTTTTGGTGATGCTGGTTTCAACAGGAGAACAGCAGCCTGTGGTGCACCCAGAGGTACTGCTGAAGGGGAAATGCATGGCCACTGGCACCCAAATATGTCTGGAAGAGATGAAGTGGTCAGGAAGAAAGAAGCCTTAAGCCAGGACCTTTTCCCATCCTATAATACTGCACAGGGTTTGTCCCCCCAGCCCAGGGAGCAGGCAGGGACCCAGGTGGGCAGTAATGTTGGGACCAACACCCAAGCCCACAGCTGAAAGCAAACACCAGGGTTGAAAAATAGACTGGTTTTAGTTGGAAAGGACCTAAAAGATCATCTAGATC
>NW_009966275.1:0-1007 GCF_000747805.2 Chaetura pelagica | reverse complement strand
GGTCCCTTGCAACCCAAACTATTCTATGATTGTATGATCACCCTGGATATCCTGCACTTTCCACAGAGGACAGCCAGGATTCCAAGCCTTGCAGCAGTAATCTCAGGAAGCTGTTGCAAATCTGCTTTAGTTAATGCAGTTCAGGACCTTCAGATTTGCCTGTGGACTTCAAAACACAATGTATTAACATTATGTTATATTAATATGTGATTATTTACATTGAGATACTTTTATCTGACTGGTGTGGTTCCCATCAGCAGCAAGTGAGCTGCAGAATTTCTAGCCAGCCTGACTGTCATCTCCAAGACCAGATTTGATTCATGGTCTCATTTCCTGGTTTTCCTCCCACCACTCACGACCCTGTTTCTTGGAGCTTTTTCCCTTCTCCATGATCCATTTCTTAAATGTAGAATTAGAAACACAATTAAAATTTACTTCAGTCTATAATGTCTGAATACTAAATCTTTGGAACAATTAAAATTCTTTCCCAGACCTGACTTATCATGGTTGCCTGTTCAGCTGATGAACTTGGCATTCTTCACTGCCTGAAGGAATAAAAAAGAAGCTCCTGATTTGATCAATTCCAAGCAATGACTGTGCAAATAATTCCAGAATTCCCAAGCACCTCAAAAAAACCCTGCAAGCCCAAAGGCACAGACAGACACGTGTTCTTGGCATTCTGTATATGCAGAATATATGAGACACCAAAAGAAGAAGGCAAAGACCCAAACCAAGGAGTGGACACAGTCACCTGAAGACCATGGAAAGGGTTTGTCTTGCATCCCTTCTGGAAGGAGCTGTTCCAGTAGGGATTCTACCTTGAAAACATTAATGCATGTGAAGATTATTGCTGAATATTGAGAAGAATTCAGGCTTGGCTTTCAAAGGTGCTAGACATGTGCCATGTGCACCCCTTGTCCTGTAGAGCTTCAGAGCTGGAGTTTACCTCCAGAGGGTAATTAGCACTAGGACAGGATGCTCAGGGAGGTGGTTGAGTCTCCATCCCT
>NW_009966274.1:0-1007 GCF_000747805.2 Chaetura pelagica | reverse complement strand
GGAACTACGAGTACTCCAGGGCTTTGCACTGCAGAATTGGTAACTACCTTAAGAATACGTAACTTAAGATAACTGATGGATCCTAAAATCTCATTTAAATATTTTCTTTTTGCTTTGAGTTGTTGGATTATAATCACTAGTCAGGAATATATGTTGTTTCCTGCAAACAACTGAGTTACTGGAGGGGGTTATCTTCTCTAGTTGCTTTCAACTCCTTTTTACTTTCCCACATAGGAAGATCTGCCATTTGAGGTACTCTTGTAAACTCTCTCTGATGTCTGTAAAAGTAAGTGTGATCATGAGCAAGGTAAATAATATTTCTGCTTGTTAGATACCTGCAGCAGGTTAGGAGGTGGGTATATGGACAGATGGAAGCTGTAACCTCCACAGATCAGGAGTACCTGGGGAACAATGCCTTTGTAACTGGTATAGGGAGTGCCAGAGGAGGCAGTTGCTTGTCCTAACTAGACTGCAGGGAGTTATTTATGAAGATGGATAATCTTGAATATAAAGCTCCTGCTTTCTGGATTTTAGATGTGCTTGGAGTGAAACTGGGCATGAAAGAAGCATATAAGGTACTTTACAATCCCATGGAGAGAGATGCTCTGGGAATGACCTGGTGTGCACTTCTTGTTCTGCCACCAGCTTGCTTCCCTACTTCAGCCTTGCCATCAAAAGAAGAAAATGAGATTCAGTACAGTGACCTACAGATGGAAGGGTGCTATTTATTTTTCATTAAGTAATTAGTTATGGAATCTCACAGAATTGTTTAGGTTGGCAGGGACCTCTCGAGATACTTGAGATAATAATGGATTTGAACAGTGTTCATATAGAACTTCATAGGCCATAAATTGTGCCTATTGCCTCTTGTTCTGTCAGTGGACACTACTGAAAGAAGTCTGGCTTCCTCTTTTTCATCCTCTCCCATCAGGTATTTATAAATATCAATCAGATACCCCCCTCGCCTTCTTTTCTCCAGGCTAAACAGTCTCAGCTCTCTCAGTCTC
>NW_009966273.1:0-1007 GCF_000747805.2 Chaetura pelagica | reverse complement strand
AGGCCTGACCTTGAATGTTTGCAGGGATGGAGCCTCCACCATCTCTCTGGGCAACCAGTTCTAGTGCTTCACCACCCTCATGATAAAGAACTTCTTCTTGATAACCAAACTGAGTCTATCTTGTTCTAGTTTAAGGCCATTGCCCCTCTCCCTGTCACTACATGCCTTGTATCCCACTGGATCACTCCACTAAAGCAACTTGGACTTCACAAGTTGAGGCCACGTGTTTAGGTCGTCTCCAGAGCCCTCACTCACAGAGTGTCTGATGAAATCCAGTGTTTCCTAGAGAGCTTGGGGTGGGGTTTTTTTCTACCTTCCCTTGGGAATAGGTTTCTGAGATCATCTCAACTGCATAAGAAGCTGATCTGGTCTGAATCCCACTGAAGGGAGAACTTTCCACCACAGTGGCAATCCTGAATCCCTCTCGGAGCAGTGAGATGATTTCATCCCTAGCTGGACTCATTACACAGTCAGAGTGACTCCTGCTCTCTGCATTCATTTATGCTCGAGGCATTTGCTGAGAGCTAAATCCCTTCTCCTAGTACCAGGAAAATCACTTCACTTGTCAGTGAGGCAGAGCTTTTTTGATCAGCCTGAGACAAGGTGTCTCACAGCAAATACCTTGCTGCCTGCAGCAAGGTGCAAACTGCACTATTTTCCAGGCTTGATTCCTTTGTTTTCCACCCTCAATTCCCTCTTTCACACGACAGCACTGGAGACTGGGACAATTCACACTCTTGGAGCTCATTTTCCAGCCCCTTTGAGCCTTCCCACGTGTTTTTTTAACCTACAGAAATGAGTGACAACTCAGAATTACCTTTGCTGGACAACTCTTTGTTTGCTTTTGTCCCTGGATGTGCTTTGGGCACTTCTGTGTGTGGGCTGGTGGAAAATTCAGCAGCCAGGTCTTGTTTTCAGACCCACAGTTGGGAAAAAAAAACCCTGCTCATGTTGTGCTGGGATTTGGAACATTTGTTCTGGGGAACAGAGAAGAAAGGTAAAGAAGA
>NW_009966272.1:0-1007 GCF_000747805.2 Chaetura pelagica | reverse complement strand
ATTATTTGAGAGAGGAGGTGTAGTCTCTTGCTATCAGCCAAGCAGCACTTTTTTCTGTTGGTTGTAATTGTTCTGCAGATTATTCCATATTTGTAGAAGATACTGCCTGCAAATTTGTGATTCAGAAGAAATTGCTAATTACTGTTAAGGAAAAGTCTTACTGACTTGTCTCTGTAACTGACTTTGTGATCTTTTTGTGGGTATTTGTAGAAGATACTGCCTACAAATTTAAAAGTTTCCTTATCCACATCAAGAGGAGTCCTTTGCTTTTCTACATAGGCGTCCCAAACTTTTTGAATCCAAGATAGAGTGCTCAGCCTAAGTAAAGTAAGATATTTTATGTTACCTAGATTTGCTGCACTTCCAGTCAGTTGACTGTGTATTAAAATGAAGTGAAAAAAATAATTGCACGTTTTGTTCTTGTATTTTAGCAGTTCAACAAAGTTTTTGGATTGCATCACATGAACTATGGAAGGAATTAAACTTAAATAAAAATTGATGGTATCGTTAACTGACATTAGATTCTAGTCTAGTCACACAGATTTAAATATAGTTAATACTTGTGTAGTCAAAGGTATTCAAATGGATAGCTGTTTACAAAACTATACAGTAAAACACTTTCAGGGTAGTTGACTTCATTATCTGCATGCTTACCATAACTGAGATGTGGTCAATATTGTATGGTGTTTGTTCTTATTGAGTATCGAGACACTGAATTACTTAACTTTTACAGAAAGAAAGGAAGATATTAAACACAAAAAGAGTGAGTGTTTTTTAATTTATCTTTTTAGGTCTTTTATACAGAGATCACCAAGTTAATTACAGCTGTTAATTTGAAGTAAAGTACTGCTATATTGAATGCCTCAGTATGTACTCTTCTTCAGAATTAAAAATGACCTTAATTGACTCACTTTGAAAGTGAAATAGGCTATGTTAAATGAAGGTCACTTTAATTGGCCAAGAAGGCCAATGGCACCCTAGGGTGTATTAGAAAGGGTGTGGTTAGT
>NW_009966271.1:0-1007 GCF_000747805.2 Chaetura pelagica | reverse complement strand
AGCTCACCTACAGGAGGGAAGCTGAGCTGGAAAACTGCCTCAATCTCTCTGGATCATGTGGCTGCAACCAAGAGCTGAACATCCAGCTACAAGCTGGCAAGGAAAGACCCCAGGGCCAACACGCACCTCCAAACACACCCGTCAGCAACCAGGAGCTGACACAGACTGCACCCTCAGCAAACTGGCAGGTGACAGCAAAGTGGAGGGAGCAGACAAGAAGAGGGGGCAGACACAACAAATGGCAGCACATCTACCAACAGAAGCAGACCACCATAAACCCGAGGACAGCGCCAAAAGAAACCTCATCAGGCTCAAGAAGGGAAAGTGCAAAGCTCTGCACCCGGGGCACAAGAACCCCAGGCATCAGCACAGGCTGGGGAGAGCTGGCTGAGGAGCAGCCCTGTGGGAAAGGGCCCAGGGCTGGGGCAGCTGCCAGCTGAGACCAGAGCCAACGTCTCACTGCAGAGAAGGCAAAAGCCAGAGGGGACTGCAGCAGAGGGATGGGATCCCTTCTCTGCCTGCCCTGGCAAGGCCACTGCAGAGACCCAGTGCTCAGCTGAGGACCCTCACTTCAAGAAGGATGCTAAGAAACCAAGGAGGGCCCAGCTCTGGGCCACCACCATGGTCCAAGGACTCAAGGGCATCATCCAAAGGGAGAGGTTGAGGGAGATGGGCCGTTTTCTCTGGAAAGAAGGCTAGGGACCATCTAAGAGCTGTCTACAGCTACCAAAGGGAAAACACTTATAAGTGACAGCCAACCCAAACTCTCTTAGCACTATCAGGCAGGATTAGAAAGAGCAATGGCCACATGAGGCAGCATGGAAAACTCAGCTTGGACACCATGACAAACTTTTTCATTAGGAAAGCGATGAAGCCCAGGAACAGGCTTCCAAAGAGGATGTGGATTCTCTGTCCTTGGGGATATTCATGGCTTTGTAGGACAAAGCCACAGCTGACCTCACCAAGTGCTAGTTATAGCCCTGCTTTGAACAAGTGATTGCACCAGA
>NW_009966270.1:0-1007 GCF_000747805.2 Chaetura pelagica | reverse complement strand
CTGATGTATTGCATGAAGCCAGTACTTCCCATCTGCTCACAAACTGCTTTCATCCAGTTTTTAGTTCCTCTCAAGCAAATGCATCCTTTTCTATAAGAAAATTGTGGTTTATTTCCTCCTGCCCCCAAATTCATAGGGCCTTTGTTTTCAGACTTCTTTTGCTACTAAAGATACTAGCTTTTGACTACCAGTAGTTCCTCCTGATTTCAATACTTTACCCTTTCATGCCCAATTAGAAAATAACCATATATGGCATTTTGTGACATAGAGTAGTTTGCCTGTGCCTTCATGAGGGTTCCACTAGGCTGAAGTATAGGAATTAAGCCCTCTTCCTCTTTTTTCTACATAGAAATCACAAAAAGGATCTGTCCTAGCTTCATTCCTTTCTCAGCTGTTCATTCAAAGCATTACGCTGGAAGTAATCTCAGTTCTTGTTCCTCTCTAGGGAAAACACATTTCTACCAACTGCTTTGATTTTCATGTGAAAAGAATTGGCAGTACAATACAGAACGTACAGATTGGTGTAATGAGTTAAATAACAGAGATTAGTTGACTACTAAATGCTGATCTTTGAGCCACCTTGGTTCATGCTACCTGCCTGCTTTAGCCTTTGCTGTGAAATTTGAGGTAGCATCAAGGTTCTGTGGCATGGGAGAGCAGAGCTTTTATGAATTTGTGATCCTCCATGTGGCACAGGGCAGTTTTTCTGCTTTCTGACATGAAGAATCCATCCATGTTTCAAGACAGCCCAAGAGTGCCAAATCCTACAAGTAGAAATAGGTGGAAGCAACTACTGAGCAGCAGTTACTGGTGGCAATTCTTTATCTCCTGCTTCTGTTATTTTTGGATGAAGAGCAAAGATGTTCTTT
The DNA here is from genome assembly GCF_000747805.2 of Chaetura pelagica. Lineage (NCBI taxonomy): Eukaryota > Metazoa > Chordata > Aves > Apodiformes > Apodidae > Chaetura > Chaetura pelagica. The sequence goes on along the minus strand of NW_009966270.1, from coordinate 138 downwards.
TCCTTACTGCTCTTTCTTTCATGTGGAATTCCTGCAGTTCCCACAACATCAGCTCTCCCTCTCATGCAGAGAGTGGAACCTACCAAATGGAGTGATGAACCTGCTCCAAGTTTCTTAATTTGTGGGGTTTTTTTTTTT
>NW_009966269.1:0-1007 GCF_000747805.2 Chaetura pelagica | reverse complement strand
CCTGGCATCACTCAAAGGATAAAAAGGCATGGGAGAGAAGGGTGATTGAAATGGTCTTCATGCTGTAGACAAAAAATGCTCTCATCTTTTCATTGCCTAGTCAGGACGTGCTGGGCTGAAGGAACAACTGTGTTGAAACTCATGGCTATGGAATAAAACTTGGTCTCTTCACTGCACTATCACTGGGTATAATCTCACGAGTCAGTGCAGGAGATGGATGAGGCCCTGGAAAATAATCCTGGACTCAGATGTCCTGTTGATTGTGATCTTATCTGGAGAGAAGAAAGGCTATTCAATACCAGCTGGTGCATTTCTCTGTGGTATTCAGGAAGGTGCCTAGCAGCTGATTAAGGGCAGCATAATGGTCACATAGCATTTTGTTTGGTTGATACATTCACATACTTATTGCAGCCAGCAAACCTTATGATACTAATTGTCCTGGTTGAGTATAGGAAGACTCTTTTCTCAAAGCCAGTCCTTTTAGGGACATTCACAGTGCCCGTTACTCATGGATCATAATGGTTTTAATGTACTTCGCCATCAAAGCACCAGCACCTGGCTTGCCAACATTAAATCCATTGATCATGGATCTGCTAGGTGTCTCAGGTAGTCATGCTAATAATGACATCCTTTGGGACTGGTGGTGTAGCTCTCTATCCAGGCTAATATATCCTGCTGGGGAGTGGCCCTTGTGATGCTTGGGTGGCACCTCCAACTCTTCAGCTGGGTACTTTTGGCACCTGATGCAGCTTGAGCACAGCTGTGTGTCCCCAGGCAGCACAGGGCATGCAGCACAGCTTCTCTTAGGCATATTTCACTGTGACATCCAAGACTGGTGGGCGGAAGCTCCCAAGGGATGTTCCCAGATGCAAGTGGGAATTTACAATTGTTAAAAAGGAGCTAAAACGGTGGATGGTCTGAACATGGGAAGGACAGAAAGTAATTCAGTGCAGCATCACGTGTCTGTGCACATACCTTCACCTGAAGGCTGTGCAGCCACTCAGCAA
>NW_009966268.1:0-1007 GCF_000747805.2 Chaetura pelagica | reverse complement strand
CCTTTCGTAAGTGCCTGGTAGGTGTGCCCCTCACCACGCCTTGATTTGCCTTCCTGTACAATGAGACAGTTCGAGAGAGCTGCAGCCACCCAGTTCTGCAGCCCCTCTGGTCGTGCCAAGAGAAGTGACAACACACTGCCAGAGAAAGCTCTGCATGGTATAAAGATAGTTTGTGGATGGTCCTTAACTTTCCAGCTATGCCTTTCAGTCCACAGGAATTAGATATATTGGGAACTTTAAAGGCATCGGTATGTTTTTACATTGAGTTTACCCCTTTTGCTGACAAGAAAGTTTCAGGAGTTGATGTTTCCCCTACAGGTGTCTACCAGAACGCCTCACTCTCGTGTAATACTACCACCCAACAACCACTGGGGGAGCCCTGTGTAGTGCAGTAAGACTTCCTGGAGATTTATTTTTAGTATGTGGCAAAAAAGCATGGAAAAGCATACCTGCAAAGGCAGTGGGAGGTCCTTGTACATTTGGTTAGTTAAGCCTTTTTCACCCAAATAGAACAGCTGTTTATAATGCTTATCGTAAAAGAAGTAAGTGATCAACTCATGCACTTAGTGCAGATTGTGATTCTGATGTTACTTTCTTTGGAACACATCACAACAGATTTCTGCAAGCCTTGTTCCATCTCTAGGGACAGCTCACGCTTTAAACTCACTGAATAAGTTAGGTTGCTCGCTAACAAAAGAACCTAAGGAGAACAAGGGCAGCCCTAACTGCTTTATTGGTGGATGTAGATTCTATCAGACATGCTACTTTGCAAAACCAAGCAGCCATAGATTTTTTGTTTTTAGCACAGGGACACAGATGTGAAGATTTTGAAGGCATGTGTTGCATGAATCTCAGTGACCACTCTGAATCAGTCCATGCCAGCATTAGTAAATTGAAGGAGTTAACAGAACAACTCCAAGAAACTGTGACCTGTTCTCTTGGTTAGAGAACTTGGGGGTTAATATATGGTTAAAACGCTTGCTAGTTTTGGGAATTGTGATTCTGGG
>NW_009966267.1:0-1007 GCF_000747805.2 Chaetura pelagica | reverse complement strand
TTCCCCCCATACTTATCTTTGTGGTATAAGATCAGATGGAAAAATAGAGTAAAAATCTGTTCCTGTTCAGGTCATAAAAAGATGAATATTAAATAGATGGGCTTAAGCTATTCCATGGGCAGTACTGTTTTACCTGCAGAGGAGGGCCAAAGTAAAAACTCCTACTAATTGCAAGAACCCTCAGGTCACACCTTTAGACCCAAATCTGCAACCCAGTATGAATGTTTTTTAACTTGGTTGTCTCAATCAGACATAATCCTTTAGACTTACTGAATTCTCTGTCTCGCTGGATGCTGATGATGCACTCCCTCTCCTTGCATGTTTTCTTCATTTTATTTCACTTCTTTTCTGTGCTTTCTGGCTCAACTCAACTCCTTGACCACCTAACAATTCCATCTTGAGAGGACAAGAGTCCCATGCACCCTTCAGCACCTCTATGTGCACATCTTTCTCATCACCAGGCATTACAGACAATTACTACCATGGGTAAAGCATGTCCACCTTTAATCAATTTCCACCAAATTAATTTCTACAAGTGTTGCATTATTACCAAGGAGGGAGATGAACAAAGAGAATGAAGACAAGCAGAAAATCCCAGGACACCAATGCTTTGCTCTGAGAGGCAAACATAATTAATTGTAGTGGTTTAATTTCTGCACCTTCTGCTTGCTCCCATGTCAAAGCCCAGGTGCCTTAACTGGCATGTTAATTAGTTCTGTGTTAGCAGAGACACCATGATTTTTAAAGGCATAAAATTGCAAATGCAAAATCCTTCTACCCTGGGCCAGCTAACAATTGCCTGTCATATTGAAGCAGATCTATCAGTAACACAGATATCTGATGGCAATAAATGTCACGGGGTCCAGGACTCATTGGTTCCTTTGGGTTCATGTCCTAACTCATTAGTTATGACCTGATGATATCTCAGAACAACACAAAGAAGGGACTTTCCCATAAATGACTGCAGCAGGACACTCCATCTCTCATTATGCCTGCCTCAGTTTCCC
>NW_009966266.1:0-1005 GCF_000747805.2 Chaetura pelagica | reverse complement strand
CCACCAGCTGCTGCCAGCCTGTTGATGTGAGAACTGCAATGATGGGAGCAGCTGTACCTATGGGGAGGAGAGGAAGGGTCAGGACACCCAAAAAGGACCAACCACAGTATTCCTTCCCACGGTGCTCAGCAGAAAAAGGTTCCTCAGAGAGCCCTGTTGTGGCTGGTGTTTGAGTAAGGTTGAGGGGTCTGCTTGTTTGCTTCCCTCCCTCTTCGCTCCCTCTGCTGCTGTTGTTCCCCGGTCCTGTCTTCTTGCTGGAGAAGAACATCATTCACCAAGATGGGTCACTCTTCCCTGCCTCCTTGCACAGGACCAGTGTGACCACTCTGAGGTTTTCTGTGGGCTGTTGCCAGGACCCTGGACTCTGGTGCCCCTGTTTGCTGCCAAATGCAGCTTTTGTCTTTTCCAGCTGGGATGTAATTACCAATGGAGCAGTGTGGGTTCCATCCTTGCACATTCGTTGATCACTTTGAATATATTTATGTGTTTGTCTATAAGTCACCACCTTCTTCATTACTGATATTTGTTATTTCACTAAAGCTTTTCTGGTTTGTTCCTACTTTGGAGTCTCTCTCCCATATTCCCTTTTTCTCTTCCCGTGGAAAGGTAGCGGGGAGAAGAGAGAGCAGATGTGTCACCCAGTTCTTGGCTAGAGTTGTGACAGACCTTTTGCTGCCAAGGTATTTATAGAAGCATTTGTTGTCTTTTAAGACAGTAGTCAGGTGGAATCCTAGTTGGCCTTTGCCCCTCCTGACTGTCTCCCTACGTAACTTCACAAGGTCCCTATAGTCTTATAGACCAATGTGTCCCTTCCTCTAATCTTAATCAAGTCTCTCTTACTTGATCAGTTCCAGCCAAAGCTCTCTGAGCACTCTGGCCACTGTTCTACCCTGTTGGCTGGTCTGTTGGCACATGGGGACTCTCTATCAGCAATGGCAGAACCTTCTAGAACCATCTCACAGAACTCACCCTTGTAGTCCTCTCACTCCACAAACCTTACCCTGA
>NW_009966265.1:0-1006 GCF_000747805.2 Chaetura pelagica | reverse complement strand
TCATAAATGACTTAGATGCAGGACTTGAAGGTCTACTTACTAAGTTTGCGGATGACACCAAATTGGAAGGAGCACTTGACACACTCGAGGTGAGTTGTCATGTGCTTCCTAATGTTTCTTGGTTAGCCAAGCGGGGGATGTTAAAGAAACAAGAGATTCCTGTGCTAGATTTTAGTATCTTTTACTTTATTACGCAGATAGCTCTGGGCAGTTATGTTATCAGTTGAGTACTTGAGCCCAGGTTCTAGTGACTGTTTGTGCTAATTGATAAAAAAATGCTGCATAGTAGCCTAAATGGTAATTAGGCCATATGTTAGGCAAAGAAAGCACACATTTGGATAGCTGACTGTCAATATTGAAGGCACCTGTCAGAGAATGGGATAGCATGTCTCACCTATATATTTTGTGTGTATGATGACATTCATGCTAGAAATCAAGATGTATCTAAATAGTTACTGCAAATGCAAAGTTCTTTTTCTCATGGTTTTGAGAGAGTATTGCATTTGTGGGAGCATCTCTGCATTGGTCATCTATTTAGCTTGTGACAGAAGGAGAATATTTACTTTCCTTAAATTTCTCTTTATGTTTGGAGGAAGGTGAATGCAAATAAGTTTCAATACATTAATTTAGAAGCATCATAAACTGTGTAGTTTGTTGTTCAGGTCTTTATATACATAACTTTAAAGAAGTAAAAAATTAATGTTTAGCTGATTGATATTGCTAGTTAACTGAAGTGAGCTCAGAACAGCTGTACTGTCAGACACATTTGAGCCTCTTAGACTTGAGAGCAATTATCAAAAGGTCTCAAAGTTGGATTCTCTTAGACCTTGCATGCCATTTTTGCATAAGCAAGCAGAAGTAACTATGAAAAGTTCTCCACACTTCATAATTTTTATTGTGGCATTAATAGCTATAGTTGTTTCTAAAGGTTTGTATGCATGGTAGTCAACTCTTCATAATCTGACCTTTATTTAGACACATTAATTGGAATTGGGCTTTTAAAAAA
>NW_009966264.1:0-1006 GCF_000747805.2 Chaetura pelagica | reverse complement strand
TTTTTTCTTTCCAGCATTACTGGTTGAGCAGCGTGTCCTGATCATTGGTGTGGTGTATGGTGTTCAAAGACAGATGGTCATTGTGTTTAATGTCTGTGTATTAATGTTCTGTTGATAAAAGTATGAGTAAGTTGTTAATTTTTCATAGGAAAATATAATTAAGCTGTAGAGATAGGATACATGTGACCTACACTGCTACATTTGGTTTAGAGGCTTCAAACTCAATTAGCTCTGCAAAATTGCCTTGAATTTTTACCTTCTCAAATGCAATGTCTGCTTGCTTAGATTATGGGGGGAAAAAAGGCTGCTTTGTTTGCAGTAGGATGAACAGAAAACTAATCTTATTTCATCCTGCTAATTGCAAGTTTGCTCAATACTGATGTTAAATATTTTCAAATGTAGAATGGGTGATGGTTCATCTCCAGAGATCTCAACAGGCTTCTCAAACTGGCTATTGTGAAATCAAACATCCCATTATCATTTCATACTCTTATGTCCTTACAGCTGTAGTTGGGTGCCTGTGGAAGGCAGATTTTCTGGTTTGTTTCTTAAATCTTAGTTTTAAATCTTTTTGTCTTGGATTTTAGCTTGACAGGAGAACATTGTAGCCAGAATGTACATTGTTGTACTTGAAAGTATTTGTTCCTTTTGTAGGTACTTCTGGGTTAAAGCAGTGGAAAGGTGCTGAGATCTGTAAACCAAAAGTGTTGAAAATATTGTGATACATTTTTTTCCCCATAACCTGTTGTTCTTACCTGTTTCAATAATTCTTACATTAATTAGGAGCCCTCTTTAGGGTAGTCAGTTTAGCAAGCTTTTATTTTAAGCCTCTTTTTGGTGAACTCATGCACTAGGGTATACATATTTAGAAGCTGAACTTGACTTGTGACCCTACACTTACAGAAATAAGAAAAACTTTTAATGAAATACTTTGAAGCTAGATGCGAAGGATGTTAGAGGTACGTGTGCCTCTTTGCTGTTCTACACTCCTGTTGTTTTGGTGTTG
>NW_009966263.1:0-1005 GCF_000747805.2 Chaetura pelagica | reverse complement strand
GGCTCCTTTGTGAAGAACAATTCAAGAAATGGGGACTCTCAGGTCTGGCAGAGCAATGACTTGAGGGGATATGGAAAAGGACTATACAGCCTAGAATAATGCTGAGGATAAATTTTTTTAGCTGGAGCTAGAAGAAGGGAAGCACAAAACTAAGCAGAAAGCTCATTCACTTGAGGTGCAGTGAAATTCCTTGACATAGGATGTTGTAGGTGCAAGAATTCAAGAGGAGAAACAGGCAAATTCAAGCAAGAGAAAGCCATGGATCTCAGGAAGTCCCTTAATTACTGGTAGTTGGAGGTAGGTGCAGTTTCACTAGCTGCTTACCCTGTTGTTATGCTCTTGTCTTGGTATCTGCTTTTCATATTTATCCTCAGGGCTAGATGGGCTTGTTGTTGGATGCAGTACCACCATGGCAACATAGGAGCACTATGGATGTGAGCTATTCTGGGCCAGATGATCTGTCCAAGAAGGAGATCAAAAAAGATCAGAAAGGCCATAGGGACACTGCCATGAGGTTATTGCTTCAACCTTTGGCTCTTCCTACTATCCACCCAACCATTCCATCCTGCTGTCCCCAACCTCAGGATCAGGAGCACACCCAGCTGCTAGCAGCTGACATGTCATGCTGCTGTTTCTTTTCCCTCAGCAAAAGCAGTATTCATCTGTAGGTTCTCCTAGTCTTTGGACTGTCAAGTTTTTGTGTTCCCTCATCTTTTTCAGAGACATTCTTAGGTTTTCCTGTGCCTGGAAATACATGATTTCCTACATCCTCCTAAGGACAGAGGACAGGATTTCCTTATCACTATATTATTTCTTGTACAGAAATATTAAACCTGTGCTGTTACTAGAATGGTGCAGGGCCTGCTTTCCTGACCTGAGGGCAGATGGCATAGCATGGCTCACATCCATACATTTAACCTCTTTCTCTGCAGAACAGCTTGGTCACTTCCAAAGTCTCTATGGGCAATTATTCCTGACCTACCATAGAATCATAGAAAGGTTTGG
>NW_009966262.1:0-983 GCF_000747805.2 Chaetura pelagica | reverse complement strand
AGAATCAGCATAATGACAATTTTAATCAGTGCTTGGAGTGGAGCTAAAGCAGAAACAATTCAGGTTGGTGGACTTCTCTCAAACCCAGTGCTTCAGCCACAGGAACATTGTGCAATGCAGTGCATCCTCAGCTCTGTTTTTAACTTGAATCTTTCCAGCAAGGACCAGTTCTTCCACCCTTACTTAAGGACTACTGCCACTCCCACAAGAACCAATGGCAAACAACCTTTCTTATGACAGAAAGAAGACTGAAAAACTGAAGAAAAACTCCAGGATTTGACCAACTGGCATTTGTTCCCACCACAGACAAAGTAGTGTCCTTGATTCTTCCCCAAATACCTTCATTTTCACACCAAAACATACTTCTACTGATAACCTGCATGGCTCCAGAGGTCACTGAGGGTGGGATTTTCCAAATCCATTCCTCTTAAGTTTGTACTGGTTCCTTATCAGCCAAGAAAGAGGTGGAAAAATACTCCTTGAAGATGGCTGCCTGATTTTATACCTGCCATATCTCAGCCACTGCAGGCACCAGACCTGAAGGGTCACTCTAGTGCATTTTAATCACCAGGTCACTGACTGCAGTACCAGTAGGTGACACAGGCAACTTGGAGAGTGTTTTCCAGACTCTCACTCAACAAAGTCTGGGTGACCTACTGGAAATTCACCTTTCCATAATCTTGACAGGAATTAAGCAACATAGCAGGGCAGAGAAACTGATCATGTGTCCAGTGTGTCTTATTCCAACATTTGAAGTAGTCCTGACAGTGCCTGGTGTGGGAAAGGAAGGAAGCCACATACCTCTTCAAGAACAGCAATAGCATGGAGTGTCCACCTGGACTGAAGGCGAAACAAAGATGAAGGAAGTATATTTTGAGATTAAAAAAGAAAACCTTTTCAGCACCTGCAACTGCCCTTTGAAAAATCCCATTCAGGTGTTCTTAGAAGAAAGACACTGCATCCCAAAAGCATCCAAGTGAGAC
>NW_009966261.1:0-1004 GCF_000747805.2 Chaetura pelagica | reverse complement strand
TCCAAAAAGAAGCACATGTCACTGCCCAAAACAGAGGCATTTCCGAGGCTGCCCAGGGACTCTAGAAAAAGGACTAAAGTGTGCACTGCTTTTGGCAGAGGGCTGCATGTACACAGTTGCAGGAGAGTTAGAGCAGTCAGGAGCAACACCACAGAAACCAGCACGGAGTATAAGAAAGCAAAAAAATCAACCAACCCTGACAGAACAAGCAGAACATGGATTGGAGAATAATTTAGCTATAGGGAGTCTTAGGCTAAGAACTGGATGTCTCCTTAAAAGAGACAAGGAGATAGCAGAGACACTACCTGCTGTAGTAGACCAGAAAAGGACCTGGAATATTTTTGTAAACTGGAAGCTAACATCTAAGATTCCTAATTCTACCATCAATTTCTTCAGCATAAACAACCAAAAGGGATTTAGACTGTGAGCAGCAAAGGATGAGGCCTCAATGTTGAGCTTTAAAGTGACTAGATAGTAAAAATATGCAGCCTTACTAAGACCAGCATCTTTTTCGGAGAACTGGAAAACAACTTTGTTTTACCTAATTTTAAAAGGCTCAGATGGTAACTGGGGCAAGTCAGACCTTGCTCACTTTTTTAAGAAATCACCTGAATAGCTCCAAGAAGGTAGAAACCTAAATATACTCCTGCAGAATTATGGTGCAACAAAAAAGCATCCTCTGTTGTAATTCTTTGATTGTATCAATAAAGCAGTTAGCAGGAGAGAACTAGAGACCAACTTCTGGTTTTGGAAGGCACCTAGCAAAGTAATGCAGTAATAAGTGCAGTAATGAGTAACTACCGCTTGAGCTGCAAGAAGTACAATTTGACCATTCTGATTTATGAGTGAGGGCAGAAAAATGGGAATAAATGAACAATTTTCCTCAATGACAAATTCAACAGCATGATCCACCACCTTCCAACACTTCACAACGCTTTCAACACTTGTGATCTACTGTAGGTGATCCTGCTCTAGGGTTGGACTAGATGATCTTCAGAGGTCAC